>NC_064236.1:8257485-8487355 GCF_023101765.2 Spodoptera frugiperda
GTTATCATGATTTTGAAAGAATTTAAGTTCAAAACATATTTAGAATTAGGCCTTAAATGTGAAACTATACAGGATAATTGTGTGCCAATTACCGCTAACAATAGCAAGTCATAGTGTCACAACAACCTAAAAAAGAACATTAAAATATCTAATGGAAGCAAGTGTTGATTGCGTTCCAATCAGCATTGCTTCATTCGCGGTTATACAGAAAACTGTCGATAGCTAATTAAGAACTTTGGCACAATTTCACTTCAAGTTATTATCGATCGAGTTATTTTCACATCTATTGTGACAACCTTGTGTATTAATGTGTTTTCACAGTAATGTGAAAATGCTTTAAAATAAAGAAAATTCATCATTCAATCAATAAAATGAAGCTTTCAGCAATAAATTATGACAAATTGATATTTACGAGTCGTCTCATGGAGTAATAGAATTTTTAAGCACTCAAAACTTGTATTCGCTTTAAATATAGCTCTTTGCAAACTTCACTTCATATCAACTAGACAGTAATTGTATTTTGCACTGAGAGTGAGTTATTTTCATTGTAGCTACTCGATTATAGGTACCAACCGATGCTCGGTAAGTTAGAAAGTGTTCTCGAATGTCACGTTCAAATCAAGGCTTTTTTTATTAGTTATTATTTATTTACTGCTTCATAACAATTTTACTTTTGTATGTGTTAGAAAATAGAAATTGTTCTTGTTGTTAGCAATGCCCTAACGCCTGGCGAAGTCCCCTATTAATGCTTGCCTTTGCGATTGTGTTTTCATTTCCGTATGTTTCCTTCCGAGTGAAATTGCTATGGAGTGACTAGTGGCTTATGTACCTACAGTGCAGTATGGCACATAGTATGTACTTCTGAGTAAATACGATTGTATAACTCCGTTGACAAACGCGCGTTTTTCGTAGCGCTTCGTAGACACTTCGTAGCACTTTTAGAAGGTGAAAAAATTGTGATAAAATTAGTCTGCTACGTGCAGATTATTTTATAGTATTTATGGAATTGACATACGATAATTTAAGGCCGGTATCCATTATATTTTTAATAATGGTGGACAACAATAACGATCCTGTTAGTCAGAAGGTTTTGTATTTAATTTGAATTTCTATTTTGGAGAAACTAAGTATAACAAGATTTATCTTATTACAACGTATCCAGAGAATTGTTTAAACATAAAAATATAGGAAAAATCTCTAGGTTTAAACCTAAAATTAAAGGGGTAGTTTAATTGGCAATTTCCATTTCAGTAACTTGAGACCTATATAACACAAATTATCGGTATGTTTTGTTATGTGATCGATGTCCAGAAATTCACAAACATAATAAAGAAACACACATAATTCATCCAGATAAACAATTATTCTAAAAAACTTATCAAACCTTCCCATAATTCCAGGTGGTCTTAGTCTGCATGGCAGAGCTGATGTCGCTGATCGCTGCTGGCGGTGGCGGTGGAGGCCACAAGAAGGTTATCATCCACGTGCCAGTATTTGTGAAGCATCATCACCACAAACACACCATTGTCAAGCACGTGCACCACAAGAGCGGCGGCGGTGGTGGTGATGACCACTACGAGGTGCTAGGGTACACTTACGGCGAACCCAAGCCTGCACCACACTTTGGAGGAGGTGAGTTTATGGAGAAAATTGGTGATGATGTCTGATGGAAGTCTATCGATGCAGTGTAGATTTGTATGGACATAATTAGGAATCAGGACCCTTGTCACTTTGTATCTGTAAGTTCTAGACGTCAAAAATTAAGTGGCGCGTAGAATTGTTCTTGGATATTGAGATTTTTAAAATGTCATCTCCTATTTGTTCTTATTGGATCTATCAGAATGAGATAGATGGTTTAATGAAACAAATTAATCCACTCGAAGAAAGTAATCAAAAAACAAATTAGATTTATTATAAATTTTAAACTGTACTAACCAAATCTTGTAAAATGTGTATGAAAATTTAGTTATTTGAAAGTTAAATAATAACTTTTTATTCATAAGAGAATAATTAAAAGATCCAACATCGGAAAATGTAAATGACAAAACAGAAAATTTTGTAGTTCAGGTGCTTTTGTTAAGTTTTTTCGAAGTAGTTACGAATTGACATAAATCACGTAAATACGGAAACCGATTGCATAAAATACTTAAGCAAAAAAATATAGGTTACTAACACTAGAACGTCCGACAACGACAAGGAAAAACAACAGAGTGGTCATTAAAGTAATATTAAGATTTTCATGAAGATTGGTTAGAAAACTGTTTCACACCGAGAAACGATTAGAGAGAGATAAACTGTCATTACAAACAATGACGAGTTTATCTTCAATCGTAAATGTTTTTTCTAATGATTTCTGTGTTGGTGATGTATGTACATAATATATGTACTAACTTTTACATAAGACATGGTTGGTGCATGTAACGCCCTGATCTGGAGCTGCGGACTAGCTAACGGACTTGCCGGGCTCCGGCTCGTAAAGCAGGAATAGGAACGGGGTGTTTTTTAGTCAGTAAGAGTCTGACACTCTCTCTCGACTCGCCCAAGGCGAAAAAAGTCATTTGATGATACTCCCTTAAAAAAAGTAACAATTCAGAATAATTTTGTTTGAGAAATATCGCAAAGACACCAAGTGTAAAACTTACCTAAACCTAATTAGCGATCGAAAAACTAAAGATACATGAATTTGATGGAAGCTAAAGTAGTATGAAAGAGTCAGTAACGCCGTGTAATTATTGCCTATCTGTTGGTAAAAAGAAGGTGTGAATTAAAGTTAATGTTTGCTGTTTTCCAGGCCACGGTTGGGGTGCGGCCGAGGAGTCCCATGGCGATGGTGGCTACGGAGAATCCCCTGTAAGCTTCGAAGGTGGAGACCACACAGGATACGGACTTGCTGAGAGTGAAGACGTATCGTACGGCTCAGACATAGGCCACGGAGGATACTGACCACATCTACACGAATAACTCTGTACATATCATTACTATAAGGTTGTAACATCGATTGGCAGTGGACGTAGTACAAATTATTGATTAAGTATCATCTAGAAATACTTATTTACTCTTTAATTCGTTTGTTCATCTCTGTTGTATTACGTACATTGTTTCAAATTTAATGTTGCAGTGAATACTTGTATCCTCATTATGTTATTTACAAAGCTGTGAAGGTTTGTCTTGAATGTCTTGTATGTATCTTTACAGTTTGACTGTACCCGTGTTTGTCCGTCTGTATGTTTGTTAACTAGCTCTAAGGTATAGCTTTAAGTAACTGTTGTTGTGAAATATATCCCGGTTTAAACGGGGGTTTGTTATTAATATTATACCTGTTTTTATTTAAAATATTACCCTTCGTAATGGTGTTTTATTTTGTCTTGTTCCCTGTAACTATGTCCATAGTGTTACGTATCGCTGTTCAAGTGTCGATGGTAAACCATAGAATGTTAGTACGCACAACTCTAGTACAGAATTAGACAAAACAAAATAAACCGCCTCGCGGTTGGTATTCGCTGTAAAAAACAAATGGCGACGGTGGTAACTTTCTAACATGGCACATCTTTTGTTCGTTTTGTGATTTTCCGCATCTTGATGCACAAACGTAACTACAAATTCTTTATATTTTTTGTTTCCTACATAGAATTCGTTCCGGAACCTTAAATGCGGTCGCCTATGTAGTGTAGACTGTTGCGTTCTCCTAATTGTTACTAGACGCGGAACTTGCATGTCTGTCTGCATGTTTTTTATTTCATTTGCTTAAGATATGTTCTTGATTACACAACCAGTAGTTGTATTAGAGTAAATAGACTTTCAAAGACTATCTAACACATTTCTCACATTAAAGCGACCGTAATAATGTACTAAGAATCTAGTATCGATATTGCTCAATATGTCTAGAGGTCAGAAAAGGTCAAAAAACGGGAATGTGCACATAAATATTGTTTTCTTTTTGTTTTATTTGGCAAGCACTTGGAATATACGAATTTTAAATCATAGATAAAAGAACGCAGTCCTTTTCAAGAAGCAGGTAATGCACTTGTAACTTCTCTAGCGCCATGACTGTCTGTAGGTGGCGCTGATCGCTTCCAATTTGGTTACTCTTCTGTTGGTTTGTCCTTGATCCAAAACATTTTGATAAATGATGTAAAATTATATTTATAGGATTCAATAGCACCAAAGCAAATACAGCATCAATAATAAATGAGAGTGAATATATATATATTATATGCACCAGGAATGTCTCGAAACGAACAATAAAAAAATTAAGATGGCAGGTGCAGATAAGGTTCTGGTAGCTTAGTAGCCACGGGTGGTGGTGGAAAGTATAAGTGAAGGGAAACCTATCAAGAGTCTTAAAACGAAATGTTTAGGAATTTTATACTTTAAATAATCCAGAACTTGTTGCATTCGGCAAAGAATAATAGTGTACACCTTACGACCCTTTTATAATTCTTAGACGTCTGCGTTGCTGATTTAAGTCAATCTTTTGCTCTGCTACGCGACATAGACGTTTGACATTTGTATCATATTTTTAACTTAATCAAGTACTATAGAAAAATTGTGAGAGCATACAGA
Organism: Spodoptera frugiperda; assembly: GCF_023101765.2. NCBI lineage: Eukaryota > Metazoa > Arthropoda > Insecta > Lepidoptera > Noctuidae > Spodoptera > Spodoptera frugiperda. The sequence goes on from NC_064236.1 coordinate 8,262,049, forward strand.
TCACCTGATGGTAAGCAATCGTCGTCGCCCATGGACACCCCAAACACCAGAGACCAGAGGCGTTATAAGTGCGTTGCCAGCCTTTTGGGGGTTAGGAAATTAAGGGTTGTAGAGGAATCGGGAACTGGGAAGGGGGTAATAAGGCTGGAAACCTCACTTATACAACGAAACACAACGCAAGCAGTTGTTCCATATTAGTTTTCTATGAGGCCGTGTTTTCATTCCGGTCGTGCCAGCCCATTCGTGCCGAATCATGGCTCTTCCACAATTGCACAACCACTCATAATCGTTGCAACTCCTGCAAGTCAGGATCTACAGTATATAAAACCATCAGTCCGGTGCGATCCAGGGACAGGATTAACTGTCTTGGATCCCGCAACCAGGTATAGCCAAGTACAGCGACTAGAAGTGTATCTGGTGCCACTGCCATACAATGAGCCATACACTCCTCATTTTGTATCTTTTATCATCTTTATGAACAACTGGAAGTGGGTATTTCATGGTCAAATCCCCGTTTTAACTTTTACCTTCCTACGGTTTTAAGGATGTACTCGTAACATGGTGTGTTCATGTTTTGTACTGTAACCTTTTAATTGAAAAAAGCTTAAGTAAATGAGAGAGTTCCTTTTGACTAATCCAATATAAACTAGTTATTATTGTTTAATTTTAATCAAAATCAAAGAACTGGTTATCCAATATTTTAGTAACTTACAAAATTAAAGTTATGAATACCTCTCTTTTCTCTTTCTTAACTCTCTTACAGTAGTAAAGAAAAGAACAAAGTTAGTTTCAATAAGTATATTGAAACTAACTTCTGTTATAATTCACATGAGTATTCAAAGCTTATATGATGTTAAAACTCTCCTAAACTTCTTTATATCTTTTAACGACCTATATTTCGACGTCGACGACGTTTGTCTGTCACTCGGTCACGTATGCCCAAATACTCAAACGCTACTCAATTTTAAGACGCTCTCAAATGTAGTTTTACTTTTACTTTTTAAAAAAAACGTTGCCCCACAATAGGATTTTCTCCTGTGTCGTGGGTGCATTTACAAACATACAATTTCACATGCACACGACCCCGCTACACGTTGCACGGCGGCCGGTTGCCCAGCCACGGCGGCAACCGTGCAGTAAAGTTCTGTCACTATCAATTCTTTATAAAATGACAGAGGTAGCACGATATTTAAGTACAATTTAAAATTGAGTAGCGTTTGAGTATTCAGACGTAAGTGAACTATAATGGAAGGACCGACAAACCGTTAGTACGGTACTCAAAATCTATTACATAACATGTAAAACTGCTCCATTTTAATAGTATCATAGAGAGACACATAGTTCATTGTCATGTTAAGAGTTTCGGTGATTGTTTGAAGTACACCGTTCTGAAGGTAAGTTTTTATTTGGGACAAGCACATCCTTCCAAAACTGCACTAATCTTCAGGATCTCCAGTAGTTCCAACTATGAAAACTCCTGATCACTAAAGGCGCGTGCTAGAAGATATTAGCAGGAAAAATATTCTTAAGTTCATTTTTTCTATAATGAAACTAAAGTATTTAGTAAACTCCATGTTACCTAGCGATGTCAGAGTATAATGCAAGCAAGGAGACAACACCCCTAATGTCCTCGTTGTTGGCGTAACTGTAAAATTGGAACTCATATTTGACAGATATTGGACAGAATCTATACTTTTTTAATATCTTAAGCTGAAGAGCTAGTTTGTTTCATCTCTGGAAGTACTATTGCGATTTGAAAAAATATTTTGGTTTGGATAGAGCATTTAACGTGGAAGGCTATATGTATAGGGTATATACTAACACATCACGCAACGACCAATAGGAGCTAAGCAAAGTAGGTGAAACGTGGGTGAGAAGCTAGAATCTGATAAGACTGACCTTTTTAAACTACGATCTTAAATCCCCGCCAGCCAGGAGCGGAGATTATCGAAAATTCTATTATTATTAATAGAGCTTAATAGTCCATTAGAGAACTGTTACGGGCTGTTGACAAATAAGCTTCAAATAATAAAAAAACAACATTTCTAACGTTTATTTTATGTAACAAAAATAATATCACCAAAGTAACAAAGTTTAACAATAACATTAAATAACTAAACAATAACAATTCATTGGTATATCGGTAGGGAATACAAAAATAGGTACTTAAGTACTAAAACAATAATAATTTCTAAACTAAAATATACTAATACTAAGGTACTCATGTTAATGAGCTAAATAATGGGAAATATTTTGCTATTTAACACTACAAGTCTAGTATAAGAAAAAATAATATGTAAATAAAGAAACTTAAATGAACTCATTATTGAAAGTACATCATACCATATTTGCGCAACATGTTTGAAATTGAATTGATATGAAGAAAAAAATTACGTTGAATAACAGTTACGTTAATATAGGCCAAAGTTGTTCGCGTCTGCCTAGCGGGTTTTCCGGGGCTCCAGCTCAAAGAGCAGGAGTAGGAACGAGGTGGTTCTTAGCCAGTAAGAGTCTGAAGAAGTAGAAATTATTGATTTTATCCATCTTAAAAAAGGCGTAATAAACAGCTTAATATAATGCCGTCAAAATAATACATGTTGTGACAAATTGAGTGAAGAATCCATGAATTCTTAGTCACACAAAACGTTCCCAGACAAACACAACTGTTACATGTTTTTCTTATTACTAACTAGTCTCCAGTTACACAACACTTAAATAGATCTTTTTTTCTTATTAAATTATTCTGCTACAGTTACGTTGACAGTCAAAAAAAACGTTTTTTTAACAACTTGCGCAACTACGGATCTAGGGCGAGTCGAATCAGCCGACGTCGTTTACTATTTGGGGTGTAGTAAATTACTATGCAAGTAGTTTGGTGACATAAGAGCTTTCAATACCTGAATAGATAGTTACAGCTGTTACTGACAGACTGAATAACAATCAAATACCTATGTATGTAGTTTGCAATTAAAGATACTTCCTTCTATTCAATTCTTTGTACTAACTATTGTTGTTGAACGCTTTATTTATTGCGTGACTGTGCTTTCGTTTTTATCTTTAGTTTAAGAATTAGTCATTCACTGAATAATAGATATCATTAAATAATAAATCATGAGCTTGAAATCACGTCATTGCGAAACTATCAGTAGCTTTGAATTTAAGTTCCCATTATTAACAGTACCGATAAGTTTAAATTACTTATTAATCTAATAAACTAGGGTCTCAACGTTGCCCGTATTAGTGGTTTGTTGTATACCAGCCTCCCTGGTGAATGTCACGGGAGTATCATCAGAAATATTGTTCTCCTCGTGGGAAATGAAGGATCCGTCTTTACCATCGGAGCCAGTAAACGAGTTTAGTTGACCATCAAAACCCTCAGCTTGGAACGTTACAGGGTAGTCAGCTGATGGCTGGGCACTGGGTAAGCCTATACCCTGTGTTGGAGCAGAGGACGCAAACGGATCACTCTGCACAGAACCAGTAAAAGTCTCAATTCCATCAGAGAGTGCTGTCGTAGGCACTGGAGCTGCTGCGAATTGTGTTGGAATCGCGCTCTGAGTTAATTCAGAATATGGATCGTTTGTCGGCTCTGCAGCAGCACTGCGGACGTAGCCGAATGTCGCCGGGAATCTGTTCTGTAGCTGATTGACGGTGGTGAACACATCGTCATCCTCCTCGCCTTCCTCCGTCACCTCGTAGCCGTGACCACCGCCACCAACGTTGGGTAATGCGCCAGGAAGAGAGTCAAACACCTTCACTTGTTTTACTGTGTGAGTTACTCCATGCACTCGAGGGCTCTGAACAGCGGAGAAGTCGTGTGTAGTGCTCGGGATGCCTCCATAAGCTGGTACTGGTGGGGAATATGACTGAGAATAGTCGTCTTCATAAGAAGGAATAGCGCTGGGAGTGTAAGAGAAGCTTGGCACGACTGGTGCGTCATGATGATGTCCGTGACCATGGTGACCGTGATGCCCGTGATGACCGTGATGACCATGATGTCCATGATGACCGTGATGGCCATGTTTGTGCCCGTGATGATGACCGTGATGTTTCCCTTTCGTTTCTGTGAGTGTCTTTGTATGAACTTTCTTATGATGATGGTGGTAATGATGCCCATGTGGTATCTGTGGTTTGTGGTGATGATGGTGATGATGATGATGTTCTTTCTTTGGCTTGTGGTGATGATGATGAATCGTTATTACTTTCTTATGGTGATCATGATGAATGAACTCCGGTATGTGCAATCGCACGTGGTCACTGAAAAATAGGTTACAAATGATGACCAGGAAAACAAACATAAACATAAATAATAATACAATTGTGGGTAAAATCGCTGTAGCAAAGCAGAAAATCACCATAAAATAAATTAGCCATGATTGATTCCCTTCGAGCGTGACATTATGTTACCCTAATTTCAAACTTTCCAGACTGTCGCATAGCTAAGCATAAACATTTCGCTTGTGTTAAGAATGAAAATATATGCACAATGTATTTTACCACTTCAAAAACACATACAATATATTTACATAAACCTTAATGGCTTTGCCCTACTATACTACAACTGTTCCTTAGACACTTTTAAAAAATACAAATTAGTTTAATAAAATTCCTATCTTTAATTAGCACTAGTAGAATAGAAAAAAATATCCCCGAAGGGGTAGGCAGAATAATATGATAAGAATTTAAGCAATAAACGTGAATGCTTACTGGTGTTTCCCTCCGCCTCCAGTCTCGCCTCCCTCGAGGCACAGCACCACCAGCACCGTGAGGAACTTGGTAACATCCATGTCTGTAGCACGTCCACCAACTAGCACGACAACAGTCCACAACTCGCGGTGACCAGTACAGCTGAACTAATAACACCAACGAAACGGACCTACGTTCACATTTTGTTTTACATCACAACCAATACTTTCTTTCCTTCCAGATTTTTAGTTTTATTTTAGAGCAGTGGAGCGACGAGCATCACGAGGCAGCACCGCACCGCCGCCACACCGCACCGGATTGAGTAGCGCAACATCGCGAGATGACCATTTATCCAATTTCGCTTAAATAAACCCGTAATATCAACAAAAAGAGAACAATTGCCTCTGTCGGCGAAGCATGCCAAAAGACATAGTGGGCGTGCGCGACGGGACGATTGTCGCTCTAGTTTCCATCGATGCAGAGTTCTTTTCGTGCGCCCGGAAATAAGGTGGCAGTTGTTTTTTGCTGTCTCTGTGTGTAGTAACTATTTCTCTGCCGTTCCAAACGTCGCATTCTGACCGCAACGTAGATGCTGTAATAGTTGCGACTGCGTTCTTCCTACCGATCTGGCGATGCATTTCAGTCGAGATTTCTGGATAACCCAGTTATACTGGAATGCGCACGGGCAGTTATACAACAAACTACATTATAATACTTCATTCAACTAAAGTTTGGCTCCTCCGTTGAATGAACTCAACAAAAATAGAAGAGCCTGTGAGTAAGGTCGATTACATCGATTAGTTATTTCTATAAGTGCGGGGTGGCGTCCAATAAATAAAACTTGTAAGGGTCAAATCGTGCTCATAAATAACTCCTTAGAGTATGCCCATTAAAATTTAATCACTCGTTACGATTGAATTTATTGATTCCCTGTGTGTAAGTGACTGGACTTTTTGGTTTGTTTCAAGTGATTACTTGGTCTGTGTGTTTTTTTAATTGGTATCAACTGTTGTAGACTTTTTTACATTTAAGTATCTAATGTTTTAACTGACTTTACAGAGCATGAAAACTAGGCTCATACTATTTGTGATCTTTTCTAATTCACAAGGGATTCCTTGATCATTTATAACAAAGAGTCCTTCGAAAGCTCTCATCATGAGTACTTAACCCTGTTTAATCCGTTTTGGTACTTGAAATAACTGTCCGGTACTATTTCAAGTATTATCAGGTATCTAAGATTTATGACATTACTCTAACACCAACTGGTAAGGAAAAAAATTACATTAGATAAATGTTCTGGATGGACTTGTATCTAGGGAAAATACAGTAATCATGAAGAGTTCTTCATCCGAGGAGTTTAATGTATCCCACGGGTGGTTCGATAGGCAATAATGGAAGTCTCACGCAAATATTTTCTTTTTCTTATTTTGTAAACAAAATGTAACAACGGACATAACCTACTTCTTTTAATTTAAAATATCTATGACATAATAAGTTATTGCTATTATGTAAGTACAATAGAGACTTTATCGGGTCCGCGGCAAAGAAATAAGCTTGTTACTTTTTTCTTTCTTTATTTCTTCATTTAAAAGGAAAAGTGGTTCACATTCATGACTATATTGAATTATTGAGTTTCGAAAACAAAATAAGCACAGTACATTACAATATGTATACTGTATGTATAATGTATGTAATATGTATTCCTCTACAAAAAAAAGTTTGCTAAATCCACGATTGGCGGGCCGGTTGGAGATCATAGGTTTAGGGTGCTTTTCCTGCGGGTCTGTGGATGGCGAGCAAGGGTAGCTCGCCACCCGACCAGATCCAGACCCGTGCGTGCGGCGCGTCGCGTTCCACGCGCGCCTCAAAGAGCCATCAGACCACCACAGATGGGGCCCAGTAGGGCTGATGCCTGATCCAGAGCTGCGGACTACCTAGCGGGTTTACCGGGGCTCTGGTTCGAAAAGCAGGAGTAGGAACGGGGTGGTTTTTAGTCAGTAAGAGTCTGACACTCCCTCTCGCCTCGCCTAAGACGAGAGAAGTCATTGGATGATTTTCCCCCTTAAAACAAAAGGGTGCTTTTCCACCAGAAATTTGCTATGCTACGTTGATGTGGATGCGTTTGGCTTCCACTAATCATATTCATTGGTACACATAGCATAGCACTAAAAACGGACTCAATTATGTTTTTTATATGGAAAGATACGTGGTATGGATGAGTGCTATAAATGCGTGCTATGGATGCATACTATAGATGCGTGCTGTGGCTTAGCTACATAGCTATGCTACATATGTAATTGCTAAGCACCCTCATCATTATGTTATTAATAATAGATTATCCACCGTACTCAGCAACATTTAATGGTTTTCGGAACAAAATCGAACTAAGGAATAGTTTAAGGAATCATGAAATGTCTCTGAGTACAGCAAAAACGTTTGTTAATTTATTACACAACACAAATGAAACAATATAATTCTTTTATTTTAATTTATTCTAACAACAATCTTAAAATTAACAACTTAACTTATAAAAATAATTGCAAACACAAAAGATTAATAAATTAAAGAGTAATGCGTAAGACGATACAAATAAATAACTATTATTACTAACGACTGAATTAATCACCAATTTCTACCTATTCAAAATCTTGAATTGAGGTCCTTTTAAAATTAGTCAAAATCAAACCATTTATTCCTATCTTTTTCTTTTCTTAAATGGCAACTAAGACTCCAATATGTTGCCGACTATAGTGGTGATAACAAAAGCACTTATTTCAGTTTAATCCTTTACTAGGCACTTTTAAAACATCAAATCGAATTGTCCAACAGTCTGTCTGTCAATGAAGCTATGTGCCCGTTTCAAAGTGTAGTTTCGAATGGAGAAGAACGAGCAAGGATCTCCATAAACCCAAATCGATCCAGAGATTTTGAATACAGATTGGTTATTAATTTTTGCCGTAAAATTAGGTACAAGAGTAATTATTAACTTTTTTTGCTCCTAAAAATCGTATACGAACGTTAATTACGAACTACACTATTAATTTCTTCTTTTTTGTAACATTGTCCTACACACTTGGATTTTCTTGTGTCGTGGGTATAATTTAAACATAATCCGAAGTAAAATTTCCACTATTGGACCGTGGACCTTCTCCACATAAGAGGGAATCTTAACAATATTTCATGACACACAACATACACACTGTTAATCTAAATCAATTAAAACTAAAATAAATTAATACAGAAAGTATTCTAGAAACAGTCTCTCAATGAGATACACCTCGTCAGTCGACAAAATGATTTCGAAATAGTTGATTTTGGTAAACTTTTCTCAGTCTCCTTCCACCCTAGTTTGCTTGCGTACAACATAAATGTATGTCATCTATTTCCATTCATACTTATCAGACGGTATCCTATCACAAACTCTCTTCTTCATTCATATAATTTTGAACCACATCAACATGATCAGGAAGACATCTAGTGCGAGAGCCCATGCTCTTATCTCCAAGTCTTTGCTATCTACACGATTATGAAAATTATAGACAAGTTTCTGTTTTTCAATTTTCAGTAAATAATGTCCTCTGATCCGCATTGAAGAATTATTTTTTTTTCTAGTTTAGAGTCAGTCTTTTTTTATAGTTCATAGAAAACGAAACATATTTTCTATATAATTTACTTGTTTGTTAGTATTTAATAATAATATTTGTACAACGTTTAATTTTTAATAGATAAAGTCACTTGTGGTTAATTGCTAATCTAAATTCTATATTAAAGGCTTTCCTATCTTTGATAAATACTCATCAAAGTTTCAGCTTACTATAGTGATAAGAAAATCATAGTAAATACAGTCGACTTATGTAGTAAGAAGTACTTACTTAAAGAAAATCTTAACGTTACAATAACATGTTTTTCTTAGAATGATTGTGAATTCAGTAGTAAAATGGTTTTATGAGCAATTACACAATACAATAATTTATTGTATTTCTAAAGAAATCATGATAGGCAATTATTATTGACTAACGAACACTTGTTTCAGTTTAGTCACACGAAGGATAGACAATAGACAGGTCATTGTACTGAAACGCATACATTAATGTTGCAACATTTTCAAATGTTACAAAAACTATTTACAAATAATTTCTTTTCACATTACCAAATCGTTGCCCAATAAATAAATGTCGTAAAGCCTATTTTGTCAGTCTTTTATGGCTTGCCCCAACCCACATACATATTGTATGTAGCTATAACCTGAAACAAAAAACATTTGTATTTTAAAGATTTCACATTGTAAATTCTAATTCTAATAACATTTGAAGAAGGCCCAATTATGTTCCGTAACAACCCTTAAATTCCTAAACATCCCAAAAGGCTGGCAACGCACTTTTAACGCCTCTAGTGTTTCGCTGTTGTAGCGGCGATTGCTGATCAGGTGTTCCGTCTGGTCGTTTACCGGCTTATAACATAAAAACCATCGTAAATTCTTCACTCACCTAAATTCTTCTATAGAGGGGCACAATATGTCGGTTGGGCAGACCAGGAATCTCATGGGGAGGCACATCTGGGATTTGGAGCGGCACATCCAAGAGGTTGTCTGGTAGGAAGTCTGGGATCCCGACCCCGGGAGCAGGCTGGCTGTGTTGGCCGACCGGTGAGTCATCGTGGATGTGGAAGTGGTGGAAATGCTCATGTTCCTCGGAGCTCACGAGGCTGTGGTCCATGTGCGGCTCGCGGTGCTTGTGGTGGTGGTGGATGGTCTTGTACACCGTGTGCGTGTGCTTTATCTTCTTCACCTTCACTGGTACGTGGATCACCACCTTCTTGTTGCGTCTGTGGATTACAAATCAAGTGTTATTGCTAAAATTATGGACAGTATAACAGCTGTCAGAGAAAGTCAATTGTTTAGGCAATAATATTATGTCCAGTGTAATGTACGACTTCGTTAAAGTGAAAATTATAACGAGACCATTCATGAACCAAAATGATATACTAGAAAACCAAATAAGACGGCAATAAAACTTTCTTAATATTCATAAATTTATCTACAAATTATTCAAACAACAATTTAAAGAGTTTCTAAACCCCCTTATACCCGGCAATTCAAGCATATGCAATACATAGCCAAGTTAAGGCAACAATACAATTGGCTCACAATAGTAAATTTGAAAAGTGTGACAATAATAAACTGGTAGAAACTCACACGACATTCAAGTATCAATTTCGCATATTTATCGCATTACTATGTAACGGAAAATGAACACAATATGGCTAATACAGTAGTGGAGTGTATACTTATATTCATTATGCGTGATACAACCGTAACAAAGCAATTTGTCGTCGTTTGTCAGTCGTTATGCAGTGCGCATAATACAATTGAGGTAACAAAGTAACAACAATGGTTGAGGTAAGCTAAGGCGGTTTATATTTTACTGGAGTTCCGTCATAGGCCAATAATTTCGGGAGTTTCCTACTTCGCTGCGCGTGAGTGCTGTTCCAACGTTTCCTGTTAAATACATATCTGGCATTCTTTTTTAATGGACACAAAATGTTCTGGGTTAAAAACGTACGTGTCGAAGAACCTCTTAAGTTTTTCGTCGGACGTAAATGGAATGCAATTAGTTCATATTTGGACGTCTTTAATGCAAGGCATTCTGGTCAGTAAACGAGTGATCTTATAAGATCGATGTATTATCGATATAAAGATGAATCTGAAGGACTTATGTTCCCGAATGTTTAGATTTCTTTGGTGAATAAATTAACGAAAGTACCTACATAGCAATCACTCAACCTATGGAGTAATGAGTATCATCTAATTGGATGCCTGTGACGTTTACAACAAACGAATTCAGTCACATAATTATCCAACATGGGATTTAACCAGAAACCAAGCTACAAGCTCATCAAAGAAGCCTTTGTAACAATATAAATGTTAATAAAAGTACTTATTCACGAGAACTGCAACGCTTTTCCTTCAGTCTTTCGAGACTGTAAATGTTTATAATATTTTAACTTGGATTGTCGTGTGTATGAGTAGTCACAAGTGCGACTATCCAACAAGGGATCTCGGGTTGGATTCCCGCGTCAAGCAATACGTAATTAAACATTTTCGGGTTTTCAAAAATCGACAGTCGCAATGAGGACTATTAATTGTGTTAGTAAATGCTTAAGAAATAAAATTGAAATAAAAAAATGATTACATACCCTTCTGTTTTCACAACTAATAAGACCAGAAGTGCTGCAAAGCATAGCAGGATCTGAAAGTAATATATACAAATTAAAACAGTGACCCATAATGACTAGGGACGCTCAGCATGATGAAGTGATACCAGAATCTTCTTTAGTTCTGGTATCAAACCACTTCATCAGTTTTAGAAAATGATAATTAGGTTAGTATAAACTAATACATGATTTCGATATTAGGCATTTTTGACACACGACCAACATGGCTGTAGAAATTAGGTTTAATTTATCCTCGGAATAGGATTACAGATCTTCGAGTTCCATTAGTGGTCGCAAACGTGACGCTAAGCAAGGGACCTTGAATTTCAGGGTAGGACAAAGTATCATTGAGTTATTTGATGCCCTTTTTATGGAATAGGTCGGCAAATGAGCAAGTGTATAACTTTTAAGCAAGAGAAGACACAAATTTGTTTTCGGCGTAGAAGGGTAGCTTTCAGTGACCTTCAGTCACTTGCAAGGTAAAAAATAATGCAAAGGGTGGTTCACACCAGTTTTGTGTAAAATTGAGGTATTACTCTAATCCAGCCGTTCTCTTTTAAGCTATAAAATATAACTATAAACTGCCCACAGGTAGGTATATCAGACCAACGCTAACTTTACTTCGGTACTGTATCCAGTTGTAAAGTAGGTATTTATGACTGAATTTCCAAGCATGTCATCTGATTCCATGGAGGGGCGAAATTTATATTTTTAGAAAATTCTCAGTTACACGAAATCTGAAATACATCCCAGGTATAACAACATAGAATTTACAACACTATGAACGCCAAGATTGTTATTTTTTTTTTCAAAACCACTACTGAACTTAAACCATAGATGGGACCTGCATCCAGTCTTAACTCTTTGCAATCTTTATCAGATCATCCGTCAACCTTATGGTGGTATTAGACTTCTGGTCTCCATTTTAGAACTTTAATGACCCTAAAGAATATGTATATTTGTTTTATTAAAAGTAGGTATCTCATATGCGTTTAATTGAAATAAACACTTGACTTTTGACTACCCAGCTCACTGTCATTTTAGTTAATAAGGAAAGCTGGCAGTTTTTACACATAGCTGACAGCTAAATTCAGTGTCAAGACTCAAGAGTCAAATTAGAGTTATAGGTACCAATAACTCATTCTAAGTTAATGACAAAGTATCTCTATTAAATCTAATGGATAGATGACGTATATTGTCAAAATACATTGCAGTTAGGCTAACAAAAACTTAATCGGATCTAATCGAAGATCAAAAGAAAATCTTGTAGAGAAATAAAATGAAATGGATACGAATAAAGCGATGACCAGTACCTCCACATCAATTTAAGCACCCGCACGTTTATAAAATACCAAACTTTTCCGACATTGGACAACCAAGACAGCCTTATTTATCATATACTGCACACTAAAACATCATCATTTTAGATTAAAAATCATTCGCTTATAATATTTGCTTATGATATATAAATAAATACGGGCTTTCCATCCTGACGCTATAACTCCAGAACGCTCGAACCGATTTCGAGGGTCTCGGGCTCCATGAGGTTTATAGCAAAGAAACAAAGAACAATCAGGAAAAAATCAAGAGAAATGCAGGAACACAGGTTAAATCATTGGGGGGCGAAACGGAGTTCGCCAGGTTTGCTAGTGAAATATGAAAAAGCCATGATGACTGACTGATGATGACATACAATAGCCACTGTATCTAAAGCTACAGACGTAGACGATATACATACAAATCACTAGTCATATCAATACAGACATCAGTTAATCGATAAACGCATGCGCGATTACCCTCTTTGGGACACCCATGACATCACAATTAAGAGCTAAACACGACATTCAATTTGCAACCGCAACACTCTGTAAGCTCCTCACGCAATTAATCAAAAATGTCAAACTAATTAGGTATTGCAATCGTGGGAACAGAAGAATACAAGATTATAAATGTATCTGATGATTAATAACTCGTTTAACCTGATGATAAACACGTCATGCATATCGTTACAAACTGTTAAACGTTCTCACAGGACCGACAAAAACTTACCGCACTTCTACAATCCATAATCGTATCTATTGTTGTACAACAATGTAGTGGAAAGCACAGCAAACGAACATGTGTCGTCTGAAGCAAAAAGTCTCGCGGAGAGATGCGCGTGTGAAATCAATTCGCTGAATAGCGCGTGCGACGCTTTTGCGCACTTACGGAAAATTCGCACTTTCCCACTGCAATGCGATGCGCCCGAGTCTGGCAACTAACTAGCAATGAGTGCCGATGCGCCTATCATCAATACTTATATATGGCATACATTAGCACCAAGTGCAAGTATTCCGTTGATATCCGACCGTCCTATTTCAGAAGCTCTATATCGCATGCAGCTAACTCTCTCTAATGGTAGTCTAGAAAAATCCAACCCCTCCCTCTGTAGCTTAGACATGTTTTGTAGGAATTTACCATGTTACTTAGTTAGCAGAACAGACGCTTCGTTGCGCAAAAACTGCTACAAACACGTACGATCTACAGATTTCCTACGTTAAAATGGAAATAAAGGAAAACGATGTGTAGTGCCTAAAGAATATAATTCTGTTCAAAGTGTAAGTCATCAATCTTAAGGCTAAGTAGTCATGTGACAGAGATCGAATTCATTAAAAGGCATGAAGCAATAAAGCTTCAATCTGTTACTTGGAAAATGCTGTAGCTCAAACTATCCAAAATGCTTACATTTGTCTTTAAATTGTGACTTTTAGTTTTTCATCGATCTATGTTTGGAGAAAATTTAAAGTACTTATAGAGATCAAGGAATACCTAAATATCTGATAAATAACAGACTACACTTCTCTATGATTTCCAAGAGCCAATGACCGGCAAAGTAGTACAAAATCTTTATAGGTTAATGATGAAGGAAATTGGAAAAGGGTTCCAAATTAATTTGGAAGCAACCACTATGACCGCATAACCGGTTGTTTATTTACAAATATTTACAAATAAAGTGTACCGTTGCAGATAACCATGATCTAAACAATTTGCCTTTCATAAAACTGTTTCACGCCGCGTAACTCGCAATCGAGTGTTTCAAATAATTATAGAATTGCGATGACGAAAACCATAAAAATTGATTTTATTAAAACCTTAGTAGGTTCTATTTTCACAATACCTAAGGTGTTTTATAACGATAGTAATACCAAATGACTCAATCATGAATTATGTAGGAAACTATCCTTATTCCTCAGTACAGGTACCTACTATTAACAAAAAATAACGTTTTGGTATTTCTTTCAAGTTCAATGGAGCTCTTTTATTGTATGATTTTCGTGTCTGGAGATAGACAAGCCGTTGAATAGTTATACAATGTGATAAGGGTGAGACTTCTAACCCGTTAAGGCTAAGTACTATATCTAATTTTATCGACAAAAAAATAATACTGGGGTCTGAACCCCCTCCCCCTAAAAATTATGGCTATTTTAATATGTTTTTTACTTTATGTGATAACAAAGGTTGTATGCGTTGTGCGTCGTAGAAACAAACGACAAACGGCGACGTTTTCTGATATGTTTGATAATGTTTTGGTAAGAAAAAAATCATTGATAAATTATTTTTACCGAAAAAGTCGCTATTTTTTTCAATGTTTTCAATTGGGGGTTCAAACCCCCATATTATTTTTTTTTGTTGATAAAATTACATGTAGTATTCAGCCTTAACGGGTTAGAAGACCCACCCCTATCACATTGTATAGACTCCATTTTTATCTCAACCCGAAGGTGCAGTACAGCCACAAATTAGACTTAATTGCATATTCAATATCTTAGTACTACCACGCCATATTAGAAAAAAGATACACACACAACTAATTGATAAATTGCCCATGTTTTGCAAACATACAAGAAAAAGCACCTCTACATAATTATCAAACATTCTATACACCGAACGAGATCTAAAAACGGGGAGCACGAAATAAATTTTCTCCAATTAATTAAATTGTTATAGCATAATCAAGATTACGTCAAAAGTCCGAGTTTACTCACTTATTACAATAGAATACGGGCATTATTTAAATATCAGCTTCGCCTCATTAAGTATGCTAGTGAAACTGATGGGAGCTGAGCAAATTATATCTTACATTGTCATCAGTACTCGGTGCGAGGCCAACCTCAGATGTGACTATTCACTATACAGTTGAAAGTGAAAAATAAACTCTTACATTTTTCATAAAAAACAATCAAGTCTGCCTCTTAGTGCATACTATAATTTGGATGGAATAGAATTCCCCATTTTACACAATCTATCCACCTTTAGAAAAATGCACAAGGAAACAGCAAAGGGCAGAAAATTGGTTATAAAATCAATGTGTGACGGTGTGAGTGAAATCTGCGCCATTACAAACCATTAAATAAGTGTAGTATCGATGGTGATAGCCTGGAGTACCAGTGCGTAATAAATTCAATGACACTAACACGGAAATAGCAAACAGCAGTAATCCATCCAACATTAACTACAGAATTCATATAAGTAACTTTTGCTTACCCTCGCAAATTACTTCCTCCGATATAATCTGGTAATCCAATAAGTCTCGTAACCTATCATTATTCGCACACGGACAATTCAATCGTTACTTCTAATTGAACTTAACATTGTAAACATTGTTTCAACTTGTATGTAAGACTTTCTTCTTTTCAATTTTGTAAATCGAGTGAAGGCACTTTTTTTGAAGGGGTCTGCTTACTAAATGATGTGGTCTATAACAAAACATAAACGCTATCATGAAACACATTACATCAAATTGAAAATTTCGCTACAATAGATATAACTCTTTACTCTCTTCTAACTCTCATTACATGTAAATATACTACCCAAATGAAAATAAGGTCCGCCCTGTTTTCATTAAAACTCAAAATTTTATCAAAAAGCATTAATGTGTTTCTGTTTTTTTAAGAACAGAAATGTTTAGACTAGGTATTAAGGCATTGTTTAGACTTAGGAGTCTCCAAAGTCATCAGTACCTATAACTTTTTTAAAAACCCACAAATTACACCTTTTAGGGAAATAGCAGTAAAATAACTATACCAAACAGAAAGAGAGAAAGAGAAATAACATTACAATAATTCTACACGTTGTACTTTTTTATATATTTTACACGTTGTATTATGTTGTGTGTCAGATAGCATACCCGAGTATCTTGGAAATGTTTCCAGAGCGCATAACGTAACTCCCAATCTTCAAAGAATAGAGTAGGTTTATTCCAAGTGACGTGGTGCCTGCCAATCTTGTAAAAGTACATCAATGGGGGGTTCAGTTGTGGAGCCTCCTTCGCTCGGCGTGCTACAATGTGGTTCACGTAGGTGTAGAGCACGGGCGCCTTGTGGACCCAACATATCAGGGACATGATGGACACAACGACGGCATGCAGCCAGTATCTGCAGGGCGCCGGTATGTTCTCTCCATTCAGAGCCTGGTCTTGTATGGCCATCACGATACAAGCGGCGGCTGCAGCCGTCAGCCCGCAAGGTACTTCCAGCACCATGCAGCACACTATTGTGTATATTGTTTTCAGATTCACAATATTGGTGCCGTGTCTTTTAATCGCCTTCAACAGATTATTGTTTAGCTTTTCCCTGTGATATCGAATGAAGAGCTTGTCTTTGATGTCATATTTACCAACTTTCAGTCGCACCTAGATATCACATACAATGTAATAAATAAATATTATGTATAGTCACTTTTATACCTCACTGCATTTAATTGAATCAATACATACCTGTGAAAATTCATAAAACAACGTTGGAATTACGAGAAATTGTGAGTTGTGCTCGCGGTCTAAGAATTTCAGCATAAGCCTACAACCAACAAGACTGTTGGTGGCACTCGACGACCCTACCAAGTTCACGAGCACATGTTCAATCAATCCTTGGCCGAAGCTATCTTTGTATACACCCACTTGATAGAATTCGGCAGCGTGGTCTAACAACGTGGAGAACTCTAGAACATGCTCCTGATTCATGTTAACCATTGAGAACCAGTTCAGCATTGTAGTTATTATCAACTTACGATGCTTGTTCTCCACTCTTTCGAAGATTCGACGCAGACATACTTCGAAACCTTTTCTAAGATACCTGTACTGTGATGTCCTTCCGTCATCTTTTGATACGCTATAAGTGAAAAAATCTAACAATCGTGTGACGAACGGTAAAAGCTTTCCATTTTCAATTACCCAATTAGAACTTTTGAGTAAATTGTACAAGACTCTCATGCGATGCCTGGTCACCGACTCCACGTCGATGAACAGGACATAGTGAATGTCAGTGAGCATGATGTTGAAGAGTGTCGTCTTCCCTCTGTCGAAGAACAGAAGCACTTCCAGGATTTGTTCAACGAAACTCTCATAAGACCAAAGTTGCACCTCTGTAAAGAACTTAAGAGTAATTTTGATTGTAGCTTCATTGCATTCTGGTAACAGCATGTCCATAGTTATTTGAAATGCGGTTTCTGCTTGATGAAAATGACGTCTGCCACACCAATGCCAATACTTTGAGATGAGTCTGTTTAATTTAATTCGCATGCCAAAGTAATAGACCAGGGTTAGAGACCCCAGAAGTAATGGTTCAAAATCTTGTTCCTGGAGCAGTTTTCTGTTTGTGTGTCTTAAAATGAAATGCAGTTTCTTCACGGCTGCCACCTTAGACTTATGGAACTCTGTATTTAAATTCATTGGCATGTACAACGCGGTGAGCGCTTGAATATTGCTTTGGAGCTCTGTTAACTTTAACGTACTATTCCTCCTTGACGAAAATAACTTCATTTTTGTTTAAATAGGTACTATACCTAATGTGAGTTCAATGTCTTTACTCCCTTTGCTTTGAAATTCAAATACTCAATAGTACAATTCAAGCATTTTAACAAAACCACATAATTTTAATAATTGATGTTGTTTTTATTATTATCACACAGTTTTGGCTTTGTCGATATTGACAACACTAATTTACTTTTTAACCAATAGTATTTATTTTGCTCTTTAGCGGACAGTGCGAAGTTTGTAAGCAAAAAGTAACACGTAGTTATACAAACACTATCTTTACCCTAGTATCAAAAACCAAATAAATCATCTATCTTGGCACAATGTTTATGATTGACATGTACCACTTCACCAAAAGACTTACGAAACAGCTGTTTGAGGTTTCATGAGTGGACCAATGTTTTTTTTAATGAATGTATGAAATGGAAGGTAGATATGTTTCGAATAATACATAAAATACAAAGAATGTATTGCACAATGCTACTTCCTGCACGATACCATTCATGCGCCAAATGTTCGCTGAGAAACCGCATTATAAAATCATATCTTTAACAATGAATGTCAATTGTACAGAATACTGTATTTATAGGTAGTATTGAGGAGTCACAAAATAAAACCAAAAGTACGGTTATCTTTTATTAGAATAAGTGAACACACGTTGTTCTTAGTCTATCAGTCTTCGTAATATTTTGAAGAAAAAACCTCATGCAATAGCAAAAACGCTTGTTTTCAGATATAAATAAATATCAGAAAAATAGGTTTTTTCTTCAAGACGATAAATTAAATAATAATATTTCAATGAAATAAATTATAGTTTAAATGAGCGAGTCATTGGTGGGATAACTTGACGCTTACATTTATTTGCGTACTACTGTTTGTTGGGATTTTGACCGTTGTCTGAGGGGGCTGGCTGTGGCACAGCGTAGGCCTGCTGGCTGTATGTCTGTGGCATGTAGGGCCCGGGGCCGACTTGCTCCTGGAGTTTCTCAGCTTCCTCGGGAGCGACAGGACACATGCACGGCACCAGCTGGACGTGTTGGAGCGACACGGGGGTGAGGCTGGCCCCGGCTGGCACACTGATGGGGATGGGCGCCAGGTTCTGCTGCACCACCTCGGGCTGCGAGTACTGCGGGGGCTGGATCTGGTACACCTTGCGGGGCTCGTACGGCGTGTACGTGTACTGGTACCGGTAGCCCGGCGACATGTTTGGTGGCAGCGGCTGCACCCACGTCTTCGGAGCGGATGACTGGCTTCTGTAAACAATTTACAAATGTTTATAAGGGAAATCGTTGTTTGAGTGGTTGCAAGTTCGACTTCCGAATTTGAAGTTGGAAGGTAGAAAAGTCTAGAATGGGCTCCAATTTAGGGTAATTTATGTAATAGAGAACAAGACATTCTTTACATAACTAATGAAATGGAGCTACATTTATCATGTACGCTTCTGCTCTACATTTATCTTTGTGATTGGGTGGCAAACATGCTTACGGATCACCTGATACAAAAGGAGTTGCAAGTGCGTTACTGGCCCTTTATAGGTTAGGGATTTGAGTTTTGAGGAAATATCATACGTTTTCTTTAATAATCTCAAATAAACGTACAACCCTAATTGGAATCCTCAATATAAATGCTCGTTTATCAATCGACATATAAAACAAAACACGACGAATCTTAGGAAATAGGAACAGCAGAGCAAAAACTGTCACCTGATAAAAAGTTCAGACACACCAGTCCGAAGCACGAAAGTGAACAAACAATAAGTCAGCATTTATTTTTATGAAACGAGGAAACGTGGTGTTTTTTATCTGGTGCATTGTGTAAATGTGACGATTAATCGGTGATCGATGAGTAGCGACGTGATTCGTAACTTCCAATACCTATAATCGTCGACAGTGAACTGTCCAATATCGGTAATCGGTAATTGAATTGATTATCTAATAAATTACGTTAAAGTTGCATTTGCTAAAAAGTGCTTACTTCAGGTTTCTATTAGGTAGGCATTTCTAGAAAGATCTATTCTAGCTACCGTGGTTTACTGTTAATGCAATGGCTGAGTCAATACTGTTTCAGGTTTTGTTTCCATGCCAAGTATCTGAATTAATTATTTAACAATTTATAGTTTGTTTAGAAAATTGACAGATTTAGCTAGGAGTCTCTAATTTCCAGTCTTTGGCAATTGATTCACCTACTATATCAATGGGATAGAACTTGGTGAGAGTTATATTTAATATGGGTACTTTCTCTTTCTCGGGAAACAAAAAGCGTGATATTACATTATAAGTATTTTAATAGACTTGTAAACCATTTCGAGCTATACGGTGTGAATAATAAAAAACACTCCCACACTTATCGGTTTATAAACACGCGGAACGTGTGGAATCACTAGCAGTAGATTACAATAAATGTTATTCTATAAATTAGTCTTCAAAACAAGGAAATTTGATAGTAATTTAGATGAAAGTAAATTATTTTATGGAAAAATTACAACCATAGATTAATTACATTACATTCGCAAAACAATCAATTACTTCGCTAGTGCTTTAAATTTAATATCAGAATAAACAACCCAGAACCCAGCTACAGCTGGTCTAAGGAGCCTGTAGGACTTCTACATACTCATTCACCTCAATGATTGGTAGAAGATGGATCGGATTTAAAAGGTTGAAACCCCTACTGTTAAACTTTTCAGAGAGAGTTGGTCTCTGTCAATTACAATTTTACTGCCGATTTCAATAACCCACTAACCCACCTCAATCCAAGATCAATTTTTGACATTAGTCCTATAGAGTTTCTATTAAAAATGAAGATCGATCGAAAGACTTTGGATTAAGATCATTTTTTTAGGACAAGCCCGCCACATCCCAAATCCGTTGCAACTCTTGTAACCCAGGATCTGTAGTAGATACAATCACGAAAAGACCGGGCACGGAAGTCCGTTGCGTCCCAGGGACATGGATTAGAAGATATTATTAGAAGAGAAAAAAAAGAAAACGATAGTTTCCACTTACATTAAGATTGGTTATTGAAAATGGCAGTTAGTCGGATGTTACGATTCCCACAGGCAGATTAGGGTTGGCGATAAGTGTATTCTACACTACAGTCATTACGGTAATAATATATGTTTCTTTCCAACAAATAAATCAACATTACACCTTTTATTTCCCAGAAATAGTAGGCAGAGTTGCACTTGCATTACACAACACCTAACAAAGGTAGCTGCTAACTCCTTTTGGCTAATTGCGTAGTTTCCTCAATGAAAAATAAATTATTTCGACTTTTAAATACAATAAAATATAAAAAAGTAATACACTTACATTCATAGATTTAATGATCTAATTAATTTTAGAATTTTCTACAAATAAGTTTGCTGTTAGCCGTTAAAATCTGAAGACGTTATAACGCATTATTTCATAAAAAATAAATCATAGAAAATTTCGTTTTCGACGTTTACAATGACGTAATATCGTTGGATCCCAACTTGTGCATTGTAATAAAACTAAAATTCCGAAATGAACAATTAGGTAATATTATGTATTTCTAAACTTCATCAACTGGTTCGAATGGGAGTCGTAAAGATATCCCAAAGGAACGGAAAGGATAAATTCGAACACATATAGGCCTACACTACGCTCTACCACTTGAGTCCCATTTAATTGAGTTATTTGTGTTAGAATTTAATATTTTTTAGATAAACACAAAACTTTCGCGTGATTATAAACTGGTAATTAATGTGAGTTCAACTTACGAAGAATCCGAGCCCCATTTTAAGAAGAAAGCCTCAGACGATGCAACCAGCGCCAGGCTCAGGACAAACTGCATCTGTGAACAAATTAAATACATCGAAATCATGTTCTCCAAACAACATAATTATAGTAAATTGTGCACACAGAAAGGCATACAAAATGACTATACCTATAAAAGAAAAAAGTAATTTCAGCGTAAAGAAAAAAAGCAGGGAAATGAAATGCTATTTATTTCCATAAATTAGCTACGAAACAGTAATTTAAGGTTCACGTCAATATTTTAAAATTGGCTAGATGAGATCAACATGTCGGTTCCTCAGACTAGGCAGGCAGGCAAGTAGAAACGCCGCATCAAACTCATGTAACTATAACACATTTAATAACAACGACTTTATTACACAAAGAAACTAAAATAAGTCACTGTTACATCTAGTCGTCACGTAACAACTAAAAAATGATAAAAATAAACAGCGCACCTCATGTAAGATAAGGGGAAAATGAAAGTGGGTACTCGTTATTTACAATGATAGGTGTTCAACTTGGCCATACATAACAATACTTTACTTTCTCATGTCATGATGCAATATTTCATTTGAAAACAACATGTAATTGAAATATTACTTGCACAAGGACTGAAAGAACACAAATGATAAATACTTTAAAAAGGTCAATGGGCAAATAGTATGGGAAAAAAACCCACGGCGGACAGAAATGAAATTGTTAGGATATATTAATAAAATGTGTCTAGTTTATCATGGTATGGGTCGCTTTCTTGTGGAATGTGGGAGAGTGGAGAAAAATAAACTTATACATAGTTATTTATTCGGCGTGATTAATATCTCTAATATAATTCACATAGAGCTGAAAGTTGGCATAGACGTTTATTACGTAATTATAAACAAAATGTAAAAATTCCCCATCGATCCCACTTTTGGTAAAAAAATATTCAAGGTTAAAAGGTCAAAATTACGGCTATTTCCATTTTTCTCGAAAACGGTCAGTTTTATCGTAAAAATATGTTCGACACAGTTGTAGATCATACAATTTTCTACAAAAATGGTTTATCATTTTTAGTCTTACAACTTTTCATTCGTGAGATATCACGGTTTTAAATAAATAAATTATAGTTTAATGAATTTGACTCGCTATCTCCCGCGCGATTTTACCTACTGCACGGCTCCTATTCATTGTAGTTAATAAATGGACTGTTTAACACAATAATAATAATTCGATTCAGGTCAATAGTTCTTAAGATTAGCGTGTTCAAACAAATTCTTCTGGTTTAAATATTAGTACTCTTCCGAACAGATTTATCTGCTACTCAACTTCTATTAATTGTAGCGAGATGTTTTATAGCGTATATATATCCTTTCTCGATAAATGGACTTATTCAACACAAAAATAATAATTTGGTACGAACCAGTAGTACTAGACATTAGTACGTTCAAACAAACTCTTCAGCTTCAAATAATAGTAATACTCCTACTCGGTCTCATCCGCTGCTCGGCCCCTGTTGACGGTCGCGTAATATTTTATAGCTTAACCTTCCTCTGTTCTGGAGATTAGTTCGTCGGAAGATTCAAACTAACTCTTTAGTCTTAAATATAAGTACCACTCCCGCGCGGTTTTACTCGCTGCTCGGCTCCTAGTATATCATCATAGCGTAATGTTTATAGCCTATAAGCTTCCTCGATAAATGGATTATTCAACACAAGATA
Source organism: Spodoptera frugiperda (assembly GCF_023101765.2). Classification (NCBI taxonomy): domain Eukaryota; kingdom Metazoa; phylum Arthropoda; class Insecta; order Lepidoptera; family Noctuidae; genus Spodoptera; species Spodoptera frugiperda. The sequence continues at coordinate 8,285,196 of NC_064236.1, forward strand.
ACAGCGCCGGAATACTTTGTAACTAATGTATAAGGTAAAGAGTTGGTTTCTTTGAACGCGCAAATCTCCAGAACTACAACATCGAATCGAATTATTTCTTTCGTGTTTGATGGTCCATTTATAGGTTATAATTTATGAAACATTACGCTATGCTTAATAGAAGGTGAGCATCGACTGAAACTGCGCAGAAGTAGCACTAATATTTAAGCTGAAGAATTTGTTAGAACACACTAATCTCCAGAACTAGTAATCCGAATCGATTTCATTAGTTTTTTTGTTCATTAGTCCATTTATCGAATTATGCTATAAGCTTTAAAACATCATGCTACCTACAATAAATAGGAGCCAAGCAGCAGTAAAACCCCGCGAGTATTATACATATAAAATATGTTTTATTTCATTAAAACCGCGCGATATCTCACGAATGGAAAGTCGTAAGGGTAAAAGTGATGAACCATTTTTGTAGAAAATTGTATGATCTACAACTCTGTTGAACATATTTGTACGATAAAACTTGCCCTTTTCGAGAAAAATAGAAAAAACCGTAATTTTGACCTTTTGACCTTGAATATTTCATTTGGTAAAAGTCGAATCGATGGGGATTTTTGACATTTTGTTTATAATCATGTAGTTAACATATTTGCCAGTTTTCAGCTTCATTAAGCGATTTGGGGATTTTGTCAAGGTTGCGACTTAATTTCGTCTATTATTGGTTGTAACTTTTTTGTCCCATGGTTTAAAAAAAAAATAACCATACCTAATGTTAGGTAAACTTATATTCTTTCATTTGATATCATTTTCATTCGTGTCCGCGACCGGGTCGGATTCCGCCCAATGACCTTTACACACCTCATTTTAAAATGTTAAAGCTATGCGCTAAAGCCAATTTTCGCAAAGCATAAAAAACACAGATCGCAAGCAAAAAGAAAATTGATTGACGCGAATGTTTACTAAGTGTTGGTACAAACAACAATAGGCAACAACAATCTTGTAGTTAATTAGAGGTATCCACATCTACTAACATTCATGATTAATGGTTTCATGTTATAAAAATCCTAACCACTCAATTATACAGTCTGTTAATTAGCATTTTTAATAAACAACGCCGTGTGGACGTGCACCTCCCATTCGGGATTGGATGTTGAGATACAGGAACAGTTAATTGTTCAGAAGTAATTAGAACTATTAAAATCGAAGGTTAATTTGTACAGTCAGGATAACAATTTAAATTTCCTTCTCATGGAGTATTCGTTGGGGTAATCATAATCATAGGTTCATAGGTACTGCATTCCCGTGTTTCGCCAGAAACGAACATTATAAAGAGATTTGTACCGGACCGTAGATAATCGTTAAATGGTGCGTGCGAGTCCCAAACTCATAAATGTTTAATTTATTTTCAACGCTTCGCCTACGACCGCGTGAAGATCAACATCATCTTTATTTAATACGCCTATATTTTATTCTTACTTGAGATTGACATACGAGTTAAATTGTAGAACGGGATTACCTAAAATGTAATCAAATCATAACATTAAAAATATTATAGGTACCTAGATTTAGTAACTTTAGTACAATGACTTAAAAGTATGGTCATTGTTGAAGCACATACGTCATAAGGCATACAAAAATAAAAAATAATCGTAAGTAAATTATTATCTCAATTACAATAAATGAATCAATCGACGGGTGTCAAAACAGATATGTTAACAAACGCGGCGAGCACTCGAAGCGCCTCGAGAACTAACCGTCCCGTGGGATGACTTGCATTCACTCTGCTCTCATCATCCATCCATTCAGCCTTGTTATTGCCGCCACATAAATTGAAATCTTACCCAACAATAGACAATCATTAAGCTCAAATAATGTAAACACGAAAAAGGGATAAATCTTTTGTATGATAGTCGGGAGCGCGGCGAGACAGGCTTCCTTTCTGAATAATTTTATTCAACAATGTTTGTCTAAGTAATTATCCATGGAGAGAAGAATATTATTTTAAATATTAAAGAAACACGTTTAAAATAAATTCACTAATAATATTAATAAATAAAAATGCACTATTAGCAAATTCATCAGCATTAAAAATCGCAAGTGTTTAAAATGAATAAATGCTACTCACCACTTTGACTGCATCCGGATACATGGCACTTATGGAGATGTGCTGACTGGACGAGAGAAGTTAACTAACGTTCACCCCCTCCGAGATTGAACTCAAAACTACTAGTTCAAGTTCGAACGAAGAATTAAGTAACCTTAACACAAAAAAATCGTTATTTTGGGAACGAAGATGCGTGCACCCACTCCGGCCGCGGAATGACCGATCCCTGGGGACCACTCGTTTTTTATACACGGTTTCAGAAACATTCCGTCCTTAAAAGCCGGTCCCCGACCTCAACATGAGGTATAATAATAATCTTATTAACTTATCTACACTTCTATCTTTACTTAGAACGTACCGTTATATTAGCCTGATTTAAAAAAGGGCTTTCTTAGATACTGGCCACTTAAGATAATTTCACACTTTTTTCTGACGGCGGCTAAGTGTTTTGACATGGAGTTTTAAAGCGAGGTGTATTTAATGCTGCCTCGATACTTTCTTGCCTTCACATTATCTACTAAGCGTCTATTATGGGTACCTACAGCCTACTATTAGGTACACAAAATTAACGATGAGAGTTTCATAAGTCATTAAAAGGAAAAAGGATGTCTACTGATAGGCATGGTTGATTTTAGACATTATTTTTTTATTTCAAAACAACAGAGGATGGTTTACTCTGTGATACTGGGATTTAACAGTTCCTTTAATGTTCTAGGAACGCTGATCTACGATGTATGTGAACGCGAAGTGGATAAAATGACACGAATTTCAGTGTACTGAATCTTAAATTTACTGAATTTTCTTTCTTTGTTTTCCCTACAAAATTATATGTTTTGTCGCAGGTTGTTTTTCTTTTAATACAAAATCATAGCATACGTATCATAAATTCATAATGGCAGACTTTACTAAATAGAATTCAAACTAAAGGGAAAATTTCCTATCGTAATAACTTTAACATTTCCGCTTAGCACCAGTATTAATTCACGTATCCTTTAGTTTTTAAATACTTTGTCCTAAAATTATCACAAAAGGTAAAAATATTAAAGATAGGTACAGATTACCGTTGGTGTTGCGGATATTCATAGACGGTTTTTTTAAGATATATAAGCCGGTAAACGAGCAGACGGATCACCTGATGGTAAGCAATCACTGCCGCCCATGGATACCTGGAACAACAGAGGCGTTACAAGTGCATTGCCAGCCTTTTAGGAGATAGGATTTTAAGGATTGTTGGGGAATCGAGGATTGAGAAGATTGGGAAAGCAGGTAATGGAGTTTCCGGTAACCTCACTCACATAACGAAACACAACATAAGCGTTGTTTCACGTCGTCGTTTTCTGTAAGGCCGTGGTATCACCCCACTCTACTCATTCGTGACGAGACATAGTTCTTCAAAAAACGGCTGAGCGCCGAGTGCTTAGGAGTGCAACATAAGTGCCATCAGGTGAGCCGACTGCTCATTTACCGCCCAGATAAATAAGTATCTATCATCAACTTAAGCAAATGCCTAAGACTACATACATAAACAAATGTTTCTTACAATATTTAAGTTTAGAGACAAAAATCTAGGTATATTAGCAGTTAGGTAGTCCGAAGTTTGTAATAAATACTGAATTATGAAGACAGTTCCTTGAATCCAAGTATCTACAAAAGGGCGGCGCTTTCGATCTACTGACCAAGTGACCACGTATTGGCAAGGAAGGATGCGGGTGACACTCGTGACGAATCGAGGAGACGTGTTCATTATCAGTGAACTCTAACAAACTGTTCCAACAAGCTCCCCTCCGACTTGCTTTGCTTTGCTACATCGAGCATGAAATCTTAAATGGGTGGAGTGAACAAAATGACACTGTATTACTCAAAAAACACGTAACGGTCCTTAAGTTTTGGTTAAGTAAATAATTGAACCGATATAAGACAGGAAGTCAATTGAAATCGGTGTACAACAATGCTATTAAAGTGATTGGGATGGTTGAGGCCAAGAAGATCGGTTTGGTAACAAAATATGTACCTTTCTTTACCTATAAACAACGTCTAATATTCGAAAATAAAGTTTAGTTTACTATCCAAACCGAAATCTTACTTCAAATTCACAAGGGTGATTGCAAAGCTATATAGCATTATGCTAATAGAAGTTTCACAGACATCACTAAGCCTCATTTCAAAGACATGTCAACATTTTGGAAGACGTTTTTGAAAGCCGCTGCAATTCTTATAAGCCAGGATCTACATTAAATAGAAAGAAATGAAATGGGCCTACACCAAATTGGTTGAAAAAGGCTTAAGACGATGATGATGACATTAGATATAGCTACGGAAACAGCGTAAAAAAAAAGAAAAAAAGAGATTAGAGACCAAAACGCAATAGTTACCATTATTGGTTATCATTCATTCCGAAGCTACTGACAACCTAACGGGTTACCGGTACTCCGGCTTAAAGCAGGAATAGGAACGGGGTGGTTTTAAGTCAGTTAGAGACAGATACTCTGTCTCACCTCATATAAGGTGGGAAAAGTCTTTGGACGACGCAATGTGACGCCTTTTATCCCCGAAGGGGTAGGCAGAGGTGCACAATACGGCACGTAATGCCGCTTATACAATGTACACCAACTTTTCCCCGTTTGTGTTATAAGTCCTATGTAATAATGGGTGGCCTATTGCCATATTCTGGACACAATTCCAAACACCGTGCTACTTACTGAGATTTTTTCGAAAAACCGATAAAGCCCAATAATACTTTGCCGGACCCGGGAAGCGAACCCGAGACCCTTTGTCCGGCAGTCGCACTTGCAACCACTCGACCAATGAGGCAATCATTGGAGCATCATCAAGTAATTGGGTGATTTACTTAATTATGCACTTATGAAGCAATATCACTACAATTTAAAACAGTTTCGGCATTGTTAGTGCACGAAAATATCTAATAGCAAACGGTGTCCAGTCGGAACCAATGTCTCAAAGGAGTACCTACCCAGAAATATGTAGTCTTAAAAAGTAAGTACATAGTTACCTTGAAATAATACGCAACTTTAACGTCGGTTTCAGTTAAGGACAGTTTTCAATTCGAATCACATAGCTTCGGTGGCGACCACGGTGCTGCATAGGATACCTGGTAAATAAAACACAGGTTAGTATAAAAACTATTGATTCTGACACGACAATATTGACTGTCTTTTTTTGGTTTAAGGCGTAAGGACCAGAGGAATCACCTGATGGTAAATAAACGCCGCCGCCCATGGACACCCGAAGCACCAGAGGCGTTACAAGCGCGTTCCCGGCTTTTTGGGGATTAGGAATTTAAGGGTTGTTAGGGAATAGCTGATTGGGCAGATTGGGAAGGATGGTAATTGGGCCTCCGGTAACCTCACTCACACAACGCAAGCGTTGTTCCACGTCGTTTTTTTGTGAGGCCAAAAATTTGAGTATTTTTTAAGGAGTTTATGTCAATGATGAAACCTCGCAGTGAAGTCAGTGTTCCCACAAAGGGAAGTTTTGTGTCACAGTTCTTATCCCCATATACATCACAAATACTAGCCTATTTAAATTGTGTAAATCACGTTCATATATTATTTATCTATCTTTGAAAACAGATATACAGACGCTCTTTGCTTTATTCTACAGTCAGATTTCAGTCTACAGTCTAGAGTCACTGGTTTAGATTAACCAGGCACTACAGGTAGGTAGCCAGGTAACCTACCCTTTATTTAACTTAATGCTATCAGCCTTATTCTAATAGGTTTCCTTACATTTTTCTTGAGGTTTTGACTGCCTATACGTGCTCTTAACTGGACTAACATGAAATTATCATTTGTATGCCATCTCAATCAAAGCGACAAAGTTCTACTGGCATCCTTGTGAGGTGGGACATTATAATACTGTTATTTTATTAAAGGAAATACTCAATATTTAAATTGGTAAGTATATAATAGGTATACTCTTATGACCCAGACTTCAAACAAAAATAAATTACTCAGTAGACATCTAGACATATTCGACCACAGTCAAGGAAGCAATCTAATGGGAAGTTTTTATATAAATACGACTTGTATGGAAAAATAAAACTTTATTTAAATAAAACTCGAGCTATTGTAACATTTCAATTAAAAATTAGACAGAAAGAGTAAAATAAAACGAAGAGAAATGATATAATTACAACGGACACAGATTTAACATTCACTCTTCATCATCGTCGAAGTTGAATCTCCTCATGCCATCGAAACGGAAACCGTACGCGGCCGCGTTTTTCACGTCAACTAGCGCCGGGTTGCGGTGCTTGTAGAAACTACCGTGCCCATGCGCAGGCCTCGACGAACCGTTCGGTATGCCGTGCGCCTCGCGAGGATAGAACGCTTCGAACTGTCCGTCAGAGGGCAGCACATCTTTCAAGCCATCGTCATCGGGGTCGTAAGGCCGACACACAGATAGCGCCACTGTCGCCAATAGACATATCGTGCAGAATGTTAGCCGCATCTAGAACAACACGATCAAAACAATAGACAAACTTTATACCAATGCAAATAAACAAATATAGTGTACCTGCTGGGTACGAAATTAAAATAACAATGAATGGATCACCTGGATGGTGCTAATTGCGCAATGTCAGACGGGTTCAACGGAGTAGGTACTAACGTATTGAATGAAACCGGTGTGGTTTCGACAACGGGCGGCCACAGTCGATCACCTTGAGGCCGAGCAGCTCATGCTAAAATCCGAGAAGTGTAACAGGCGGGGCGTGACGCGCGCGATTCCGCAACACAATACTTTCCCTTCGCGCGTTTGTTACACACCTACTGACGACGACAACGAGGTGCGCCGGCGCTGCCCGCACACTGCTGCGCGTGACACTGCCCTCGTGCTCATATACGCAGACATATTCCCATACGCAATACACACTAAAAGGGCTTAATTAAGGACATGAAAGAAAACACATCTCATCCCACATGTTATCTTTAATGAAAATAAATTCCGTCAAAAACTTATTATAATTATAGACAAAAATGACATATAGGATCTAGGATATTTCAAAATGCTTTAATGTGTAGTTCTATATAATTTAGAATGTCTGTGATTAGCAATTATATTACTAATTAATTTATTTATACGATGCATTGTCTTTTAGCAAAATATGATTCATTTCGGTTGTTTAATTTAGTTGTTTAGTTTAATCAGGTAGTTGTACTATACAATACAATTTCGTTTACTAAGGGCAGTGGCAATTACTACTATAGATAATACATAGTCGATTCTACTCTACATATTTCATTATGCGTGTTTAAAACGTTGACCCAAATGCAAAGATCAAATATCTAAGATGTTTTGTCTACAGTGAGATTCAGTAGTTACTCCCAGATTTGGCAAATTCAGTTATGTAGTGTCACGTTGCGTAACTTGTTACATTACTTTGATTTTAATGTCAAGGAGACCTTGACAAAATAACAGTTTTAAGCGTATAAGTTATGACAAGATTATTATGCGTGTAGTCTGCAGTACAAAGGGAGAATTAATAAGATGCTTTGCTTATACATTTGTTATAAGACTTTACGGTACTTTAAAATTATGTTAAGCGCTCTAAAAAATAGGTACCTACATTATTTTATTTGCATGTAGAAGATTACAATTTCTATAAAAACAATATCGATTTCAAATATAATTAATTGGATGTGGGTACACAATCGAAAGTACATTGATTATAACAGTAAAAATATTTATTGACAAAACATGGTAGCAAAATCAATAGAAATTGGGGCATTTGAAAAGAACATGGCTTGGGTTTTTGTTTCGAAAAAGTAGCGTAGAGTCGACTTGCAACGTAGAGAGTACGCACTACGTTTTATTTTATTAATATTGATAGGCGTAAATCAGAAGGTAATGTTGAGGCAGCTGAGAATAGATTCTATCAGAATGTAATTAGCGTAGAAATTCATTCAACCAGTCTCAAGCAGTGATCAACATAAAACCTCACAGGTATATACAAAGAGAAATGTATCCTATTCACTTCTACGTAAATATAATTAATACGATCGAAAAAATATATCATGTATTTTATGCTTAGTGTAGTAATAGCTTAATGATAGAAAGCAATAAGTAATAAATAAATATTTAGGCCTCCTTGCACCGTGCTTACTATTGCCTATGTTTATAAGTTATAAACAATATAATACTGGACAAATGGTCGACCGGTGTGTACTCAGCTTGAGTAGTTCTAAATACAATAACCAAAGTTATACGAAATAAACATACAACATAAGTCCTTACATCTAGTTTAAATATTATATGTATGTATGGTGCAAGAGCCTCCACAATGTTTGATTAAAATGAATTATAAGTTAATGCTATAAATGTGAGTACATGCGATCATAATGAATGTGATTACTAGTCACCTACAGAGTACTATACTATAAAAATAAAGTATATCTACTTTCATCTGTTTTCAGAGGCAGCCGTTCAAAGAGGGACATGTTGATTTTGTATTCTGATACAATATTGCAGTATTCGCGACAAATGACTATGTCAACATATACTTAGAACATCGTAATATCATGAATGTTATTCTGACTTTCTATTATACTTATCATAGAGAAATCGCAGCCGAACTTTAAGTATTAGTGTTAATAAAACATCACATAAGAATTAAGTATTACGAGTACACGAAACCTTTCTTAAAACATTACAAAATATATGAAATTGGGGTTTAAAATGTTCCACTCAAAGTTAATCAATGTCCGTTTTAAGTAAGACTGATATAATAATCTAATAAGCTAAACTATTTGTTCAGTAAGATATATTATGTAGATACAATAAATTGTGAATATTAATATGAAAATAGTTACTACTATAACTAAGCTAATTAAATATCGGCACCTAATTGTCGGTATAATGGACTTAAATGTAATTTCTTAGTGAAAATATTGCAATATTTTTATTTGATCTTCAATCATTAATGAATAATTACCAATTTTCCCAGATCAGCCACAAGTTGGAAGCGACTAGTTATATTTTTAAACGTTACTTTACCTAACTCAAGACTCTCTCATATACACTTGAAAGGAGTCATGTGTTCCACAATTAATTAATTCCATATATTTTTCCTATAATCCAACTCGCTTCCAAAGTGTGACTGAACAAAACGTATTTATTATGGCTTGCCTGGTCCTGTCTATAACTGCTTTCGTTCAGAATATGACTGAAACTAACACCAATGCCTTATACGAACCATATTTCAGTTTAACTGCTAAAGGCATACGAAAACAGCTGCGAAAGTGGCTTTCAAAATTAACATAGAAAATATAGACATTGCTAATATAATTAGGGAAGACGGCATCTATTCAAATCAGAATTTACTTACAAACATTAAAGTTGAATATATTAATATCTAACTGATCGTATTCATAAGAAAAAAGAAGATAAATATGTATGTCTATATGCGTTCTATACAAGATTATTACACAAAAATCTACTAACGATTACATTTTATATAGACAAATAATTTCACAGAAACTACATTTTAATTACAAGTCAAAATTATTGTTTGAACGTTAAACCATCCCTATTGGGAGACAAAGATATGTTTAAAAAAGCCACTAACGAAGCCACGTTTTAATTTAAATATATCATCAACCTTACTTTGGCATGCGGTTCTCTAAGCAAATCAGGTTCCCACTGAAACTTCCCATAAACATCAAATACATGCTATTCTAGCTTTTTAACGAAAAAATCTACAACGGGCTACAACTTGGTGTTACTCTATTATTTAGGAAATAAGACACAATTTTCAGTGCTGGCTATTTTCTATCCTGAGAATGTGAGTCGAGACTTAACATTTCATTAACTTTAATCACTAATATCTCATCACTTACAAGCGCACGGCGTACGCTTTGTATCGGCAGCGCATCACTTGTTACAGGTCACATAATAACTAAGTATGACGATTATAGTACACGTGTATATAGTACCTAATACAAAAACATTAAGTGTTTGAATATCCAAAATAATGTTAATATATCGGATTATTGCTACAAACTGCATCACTTATAATATTTAATTATTTAGCTTCCATCAAATATATAGATTTAAACTTACACAGCTAAAATATTATCGAATATGATTAGTTATGTAGCTAATGTAACATAGGTCTAAAACGTTACGCGATGACGTAATTGAAAGCTTAATTAAGAAGTACAATTGTAAGTAATAGTAACAAACCCGCAAAAGTTGTAAATATGACTGATTATGTGACTATTATACCTTCATCACAATATGTATACATGAAAATACTTTACTAAATCCTACGGCCACTATACAGTGATAGAACGAAGGCGACAGCCTGCTCTTACAATCAATATATGGAAATATTATTTAGTATATTACTGAGGTACATTTCCTTCCGCGTTCTGAGGCTCAATTATTATAGTGTTATATCCGTTCATTGTCTTCTAAAAAAACAGTCCAGAATTACTACAAATCCCGCCATATGTTTAAGCCAAACACGAAGCTAAGCACAATACAAATTCACGTAAGCCATCCGGAGTGAGCATAGTTACTAAACTTTATATTATCACTTACTAGCAGACTACATATAGAGGTCAATATTGCTTTAAAAACGACTAAGTATCTAACAGAATGTATCACCAAAATATTCGCGTTATGCAACAAATATTCTGATATGATATGTTTGTAATATCGTGCATTTGTACGGCTCCGGTTGGCGTATTCTGAATTTTCTGAAGTTTAATTTAAGAGATCTGGTGTTACTTGAAAGGAGTCCTAACTTCCTAAGATGATAGTTAACTAGGAAGAGTATGCAGAATAAGGATAATAGTATTGATAGTATCCAAAACTGATACGAAGCTATAAAGGTAGACAGTGAACACATCGCTCGGGCTCATTTAGATAGAGGAAGTTGTGGCTACTTTAGGTACTTGGTACTTGAAACAAAGTTGCAAGCAATTACAACCTTGTATGCAAGTCCATAAGAGCACAAATATGCGCCTGAGTAGAACTGTGACACGTCTAAATAAATAGAGTTGACTCACAAGGTCGCCCCACAAGCTCGACCGATGTGGACACAGCTAATAAGGATGACATAATCACCATAGTAACACCAAACAAAGTTAGTCGCGAAATTACGAATATTTCTTTTAATATTAGCCAGATTTTCTCGGCTCTAAGCTTGAGACTTAAAACATTAAAGCCATCAATGATTTGTTTCCCAAAAACGAAGATCTTAGCTAACACATAATAACAAATAATACATGTAAACAGCACTTAATTATTGCAAAGGTTCTTAATAGAATCACCGATATACGCTTAAATCTAATTATTATGCAGTCAATAGAAGCATATCTAGAAACTACTCATGGTCTGAATGTATTGCTATTGCTAAAATATCTGCTTTACTGCAACGTAAGGCGGTCACGCGCGCGAGCAAGCAATCTATTAGATACCTCCCTCTCCTACACAAATAATGCATATTTATCACCTGAAATATTGAATATACAGTCTAAAGAAAACTATTTTTTAGCGTCACTAACAAGGAATAAATACGGAACGTGACATGAATGGAAATATAAGTTTATGAGGAGAGCAACAAAGTTGCGACACTTATTGTTATAGTATGGTACCTAAAAACCTTGAGATTGATTACTTTGTAAATAATTCTCATACTGACTTTATAATGATTTATGAGGAATGATGATAAATATGCATTACATATAGCTACAGGATATCTTCTCCTATCTCACTTGAAACGCCCGGTTCCAGCTAAACTTAATTAAACTATCATACGAATCAAAATAATACAAAAAAACAACTAACGCATCAAAAGGATAAGCGTTTGTTCAAATAATTTATACACCAAAACTGACCTATCAATAGTTATAACAAGTTAAGTTAGCCTATCATTGAGTGATAATACAAATCCGCTATTGCTTAAACTGAAGCAAAATTATATTTTCACTTAAAGATGTTAATTAGATTACACTTAATATATCACAACAGCGTTGCAACCTACCGTTCCCATTACTTCGCCATTAAACCACCAACTAAAATATGTATAACTATCGAGTCGTTTGTTCCCGCGGCCGTTACTCGGCTTATACTTAAGAAATAAACTTCACATGTAAATAACAACATAAAGAAAGCAATAATTACAACGAAATAAATACAATCACAATCAATTCAATTTAAAATTAATAATAATCATGATTACGCAACAACAAAAGTTTCATTTTAAAACTTCATGGAATTAACAATGACCAGTCTGCACGCGCTTCGCAACAGAATATCGGTTTATTCTGCAGTCAAGGCAAATATCTGATTTCAGGTAAAACCAAGTTCATAGATACACCCATCATAGATGAGCATAGAGAGATCTATCATGTCATTGGTCCTACACTATACCTAACTCGTATAGTAACTTTGTTACAAGATACATTCAAAAAGCAATACTTTACGAAAGATAAAGCATTCATTTTATTGCATAGATAGATATTAGCTAACTTATCTATAATAATATATAATTTGTGATTTGAACTTTTATCATAGCACAAGAACTTAATACCGTTATTATATTAAAGAGATCTACGATGATCTTGATAAATAATAATATTATTTATTAAAAAATTTAGTACAACATCGAGGCCTAAGATTAATGTTAAAATAATGTGGCTCCACACGAGACCATCACGAGAGTTGTGTGCGTAGCATATGACACGCCTACTTGCTTACATTTCGAAACTGTATAAATCTGTAAATGTTTCAGTTACTATTTATTCATAACCTTACCTATACCAGAATAATTTTATATATCATTAATCATTTGTGATAAATATTTGTAACAATTAAATTAGTAAATGCAGACGTTTGGTTTCCTAACTATCTATACTCTACAAATTCCGTTGTCAGTCATAGTCAATCATAGTGAGACGAGAGTGACTAAATTATATTAATAGAATATTGTGATGTTGGCCTCAAAGGCAAGATTACATGGTGCATTCAAAGACCAACATTTGACCGCTGGCTTTCGTCAATTTCAATCGTTTTTAAAGACAAGTAGCTATAATGATTATAAATAATAATACATTGAGATGTGAATATATGGAATTGTGGATATATGTAACACTACGATGTATGTATGTATGTATGTAATGAGTGTGTGGATGAGATGATACTACTATACCACACAGGACACGGGTGAGGAAACTACGAGAAGAACATTAAGTCAATTGATCTAAGGTCAAAAAAGTTCAAGAATTAATCATCAGACATTGCTACAAGCAATAGTTGGCGATTATTTATACAGAGAATTAAATATGGAAACATCTCATATTGCTATGTTCTGATGGCATCTGACCTTTTCTGAATTAGTTTCAATTGACTGCAAGTAGCTGAAGCATTGCTAGGTCACTAAGTATAACTACGATACCTGTTACGTACGACCAATTCAATATGCTTTCAAATGTTTCGAATTCTCTAATGCTTCCTCGATATCTTCCTCATCCGTGTCTATCGAATACAAACACTAAACACTATAGAGATAGCTTTCCAATTTCGTCTTGGGCGAAGGTTGAGTGAATGGTGAGAACCAAAGGATGGAGAACCTGCCGAATACCGACTGGATGCTCTTCCATCGAGACTTGCGGACCCACCGGGCTTGCTCCTTTTTCAACTGCTCTATACCCTGTAAACACATAAAATAGCGATTTACAATTTCATACTGCACGGTAAATATAGATAGTCAATAATAAATGCAATTATGCAATGATATATAGGACTAGGCCGAGTGACGCAGACAGAAGACAATCGATATCGATTTTAATAATGAAGACTTACGGTTTCATCGTTCCATATGGCATGTAACTGAGTGCCGAGCATAACAGCAGTGAAAATGGCGAATAGTAATGCTTCCGCGATCAGGAACAGCAGTAGCACGACGGTGGCGGGCGGCGAGTAGGCACTGCAGTCTCGCCACTCGTGTCGGATGCACGTCACGAACTGGTACACGGCGAGACCCACCGCGTGGATTGATATCGCCGCTATGTAAAACTATGGAAAACACATTAACAATTAGACACATAGGAAAGTTTATCACGAAGTTCATCTAAATCCAGATTGAAAAGAAAAAAAATACGTAGAGAAAAGACTTGTTCACAAAATGCGTTTGAATATATTTCGAACAAAAATAGCCGCTGTAGAAAAACAAAAATAAGTTGACTGACATTTTTAATTCAAGTGCTTTAAATAATGGCTTCATTTGACGAACATAGATCGTAATAGCTTGACGCACGCGAAGCACGTGCTAACAGTCAGTTATAGAGCCGCGACTAACGGTCCTTTACACCATACGAGGAGAGTAACAAAACTATTTAATAACTGACAATACTTACGGTGAATAGTACGAAATATTTTTGATTATTCTCTCCGACGCAGTTGTTAACCCAGGGGCAGTGGTGATCCATCTTCCTAATGCAGCGCTGGCAGACTGAGCAGTGATGCGCCCTTTCTGGCTTAATACTGCAGCACTTGGTGCACTTGAATATCACCTGACCCTCTCGGAAACTCATTTGTTTTATCATTTCCTTCGTCGCATTGCCTTTAGGAACGGCACCCTAAAAATAACATAATATTATTACATGTAAAGTACGACTTGAACGGTCATTAAAATGGCTTCAAGTACAACACAATTTGTTACACTTTAACATTTATTTTATAGTGCAGTAGAATAATATTGTAAGAGTGGTTTCTTAAGTCGAATATGCCTGATTTCCTCAACATAATTGTATCTAAGCCAAGGCTTTTTGAATAATAATATAATCTATTACTTACGGGATCGGTAAACATGGTCCTGAGATGCGAAGCGAACGCAAGGAATGCCAGGCTTTGGAATATGAATATGTTAATGTAACTATACACTGGGTACGTGGAAAGGCCTGGCAGGAGCATCACCATCATCACTACGAATTCCGCATATAATATCAGGAGCCATGTTAACACTGCACAAATTATACCGCAAATGTCCTGCAACAAAGACATCCGACATTGAAAATCATAAACATTTTGACTTATCATAGTACAGTTTTGTAAAACTTTGATTGTTTTTCTTTGATCTAGTTATTATATAAAAATAAGTCGGGTTTTCCTTCCTGACGCTATAACTCCAAGACGTACGAACCGATTTGCACGGTTTAGCAATCGTTGGAAAGGTCTCGGGCTCCGTGTGCTTTATAACAAAGAAAATTGAGGAAAAATTCAAGAAAAATGCAGGAATACAGGGAAAATTATTGGTGGCGAAATGGAGTTCGCCGAGTTTGCTAGTTATTTATAAATCTTGCTTACCCTGATGCACCACGCTTTACCACCACAGCACCGGTTATGCATGTCGCAGTCAGGCCGAGTCACCAAGCATTCCTGATCTATCTGGTACTGTTTATCCATGTCATCTTCATCCGAACTGTCGTAAAATTCTCGTATCATTGATTGGTTCTACGATCCTGGAAAGAAATAGCACTTATAGTGAATACTTCAATGAAATAAGAATCAAAGATACATTCAAATTAAGTTTATGAGTTGATAAAATACATAACACAATGTTTTAAAAATAAATCAATTAGGGTTTAACATTTAACCCTTCCATTTGCAATATTTACTTACACTGCCACAGAATATTAAAACAGCATTAGCACTTGCTAAGTGAAAGTGTGTCACTTACAATGCATTGAATATTTAAAAAAATCAATACTGTTACCGATGTTCTATTATAGTGTTATACTATGATTGTAGCAATATTGATTAGAGCCAGCAAGTTTAAATGGGAGCAATGTCGTTGTTTTCAATTACAGAACAAATTAGCAATACAGTAACAAAAAAGAGACACAAAAAAATAATCGCAAATTCGCAACTTAAGCTTATGAGCAATGCTTCTTAAAAATAATAAATTGCTATGCAATATCTATTTGCAGAAGATTGCGGGTGGCTGTACACACTGATAATGAAAAAGCAATGCAAGAGATACAAAATATATATATTTTGATAATGTCAAAGATAATCTTCAGGTCAAAATAAATGCATGTTTAACCTCCTATTGTGCGCTTATTAGAAACTTGTGCACAGGTTTTGCCTGCACTTAAGTTAACATAGCATTCTTTACCTATCCCTTCTATTATTTGTTGCTGAACTCATACGGTATGATAGCCAAACAAAATAAACTTTCAATTACATAATGTTTAGTTTCTTCTATCAATCAAACTTAGAAACAATACCCTCCTTTTAGTCAGGTAAAAATATGTACAAGAGATTGAGTTCTTTATGTGTATACTTTGAGATTTTTTATCTACTAACAATTATCTATTCCTGGCAAATTCCAGAATGGTAAAATGTAATAATTGAATGTCACGCACACAATCACAATAGTTATGCAGATTACAAGATATGCATGTATTCATGTGAGATAAAAGGAATTGAGATAAAAAAAAATGTTTTTCATACATACACACAATGAACATATTGTGTGGTTGCAGTTTTTATTATTTAAACTGTATTATTTAGCTTGCCCTGTTTGTTTCTTTGGGTCAAAGTCGGTAATTAGAATTTCCTTTGCTGATGACATATCAATCTAATATTTGGTATCTACACACACAATCATATTGATAACATGTATTCTAATTTATTCTACAACTACCTACATTCAATTCAAAAGAAATGACATGATTGGTAGAATAGTACAAGTAGTAGAATTGTCATGATTGGAACAATAGTAAATGCATATCAAATACAAAAAAAAACCACTTTATATAGATCATGTTATATAGATACATGTTACACTATCTGTTTGTAAACACATGTTTAAACTTCTTGTAGTAGTATAACTTGTATATAACAAGTATTGTCATTGATATAGGATAACCATTCAAATCATCAATGGCAATGTGATTATTGATAAGTATCTAATTAGATTACAGATTGATGTAAAAGAATTTGCTTTGCTGGTGATAATTTTAATTGTAATACTTGATATAGTAGATACTACAATCCATTCAAAAGAATATCCTTTATTATGAAGAAATGTGATCACATTTTTTTCAGTTTCTTATTTGTTTATTTTTGTGTTATTTGATTTTTGAATTCTAATAGTATTTTTCTAAAAATATTGTGTGATGCAAGCTGAACAGTTGTTAAAGTCCACATGTGAGAGGCAGTCATGTCATGTAGCTATGAAGATATGCACATTTTCTACTAAATGCATCATAGATCTGTACTTCGCAAAAACAACAAATAATAACTTAAAAACATCTTAATTCAAATGGTTTAATACTTAACAATGTTTCTAGTACACTACTCAGTACTTACCTTAACTAATTGTATGCTAATTATAGATAACTTCACGAAAAACTGCACTGAACTTTTTGTTATTTCAAGAGTACGACTTCAATGGCTACATTCAACCACAAAAAGCCGACGATTTCTTGATATCGTCCTACGGAGATAGGTGCTAAATAATATGTTCTTCAACTAGGTTCACGTGAAGAACACTGAAATCGATCGTCATAATCAACCGTAGACTGAAATGTATTTATACTAGGTATTGAGAACAAACGCAGTATTATAGAAGAGCGTTCGACGAAATTCGCGAATCTCTCAACTTGACCGAGGGTCAGGGTAACAAGCCGATCTCTATTTGAGCTCTACTTCCTACTCTTGAGAACACTTTTTTCAACAAGTAGTTGGAAGAGTTTAATTTATAAATACAAAATCAAGAATACAATAGTTTTATTTTCAGGTCTATCAAAATCAATAAAAGGAAACGAAGTCAGAGTAGTCACTCGATCACCGTAATAGTCGTAGTTTGCTCAACAGATAATAAATAAAATATTGACAACCGCAAATGTCAAAAGTGTCTGTTGCGTGAAATCGACTAATCTGGCTTTAGCTCGCCCATACATGATCCGACCAAAGTAATATTTGTTCTATGTTAAAAAATCAAACAATTCCTGTTACATCAAAGTATTTTTTTATGTTCACTATAATATTGTTTTATATTAATATAATATCTCGACATCCATCTTAGGAGGCTGGCGTTGGGTGAATGGATTAAGGGCCTGATGCAGAAGGCAGTACTCCTCGAAACGGCACGTATTGTGAATAGGTTCCTGTCTCTGGAGCCCTAACCACCGGTAGCTTGGACCGTGCTCCCGCTACTGGTCGGCTCCTATTTTTATATTTTTTAATGTTATTTTGTTTTCATATTTATAAGTAATGTTTAAAAATATAATTTTAAAGTATTTTAAATAAATATATGGAAATATAATTTTATAAAAACGAATGTACAATTTATGTTGTAAGTCCCATGTAATAGGTAATAGGTGAAGAACCTATTACCATATACCGGGCACATTTCCTACGACTAAGAAATTTTCGAACATCCAAAATAAACCCTGTAATATTTCGCCCTATCCGGGAATCGAACCCATGGCCCCTGCAACCACTCGGCCAACAAGGTGGACAACGTACCATAATATGCACTTCTGCTTACCTCTTCAGGAATAAAAGGCGTGGCGTGACGATATTGCGATATAAAAACGAATCTATCAGATTAAGTGCCAAATGAGTACATAAATATTATAAGTAAGTTATAATAAGTTTCATTTTTATAATTATAGACTTAAATATGATTTAAAACACTAACTAAATTAAATTATACACAACTCATAACTTTGTACTAAGAACAAGCAAAGCAACAGCAATAAACGAAGCTTACGAAGATAAGTTGTTTCATTTCAGCATTAAATGCTAAAATAAAAATAAAATAAAAATAATACTATTTTTATTTTTGAACATGGGTGATCAGGGTGATTTAGTTTAAAGTTTTTTTCTAATAAGATTTACGAATCCCGATTTTATTTTGCAAAATCGCAATACATAGTAGTTAGTAGAGTCATGTACAGATATCTTTATATAGCCAAGTTAATATTTAATTTGTGTGATTGCTTTAAACTGTTTCCTAATTTTAAAATACATAAATTGAGCGTGCTCCTAATGAATTTGTGAAGTGATTTATTAAAATATTTTCGTTCGATGTTTACGAATTGATAGCGAATTGACTGAGTCCTTGACGAGTTTGACGTATTATTCTGTTTGACATATTTGTGAGATTGACAGCAAAAACTGTGAAGTATACAGCGATTTGTTTTCCTGAACTTATCAATATCATTATTTTCCTCCGTTTCTCGTCCTTCCTTAATTAATTACTCATTATGGGTCGATATTTGGAGTTGTTGGACATGTCCTAGCCAAATATAATTTAGTAAATTGGTTAATATATACGTGTTATTTGTCGTAAAGATGCAGCCTTTATATTCTGTTGGTGAGTTCAATATAATTGCTAAACCAATAAAGTTCTTTGTATTCATTGTTCTAAAAGTCAATGAAAAGAATATTGTGATTCATTGTATTTATCGTAAAATGCATACAGGTATTTATTTAATCTTACGGGGTTATTATTTGGGTTGTATTTGGAACCTAAACAAACAAAACAAATTGTGACGAGTCACTTATGTATTTGATGTAATCTATGCACGTAGCTAGATAACGACTCGGTATATCACACGGTAATATGATATTAGTGATGTGATATGATATCAGAGTGTGGTCCACATGTAGATACAAGTAACAGCCTGAGGCATATCCATTTCATTAATATTTCTAACTGGGCACTCTGGTGATAGATGAAATCTATTACAATGGCTGTGTGAAAATTGTACAGTGATATAAATTCTTTAATTCATATAAAGATAGTAAATTAAATCATGATGGAGATACCACTACAAAGTTTAAACTGTAATTGATTTATTTTTGTTTATCTCTGCATTTTAACATACATATCCTGTCTGTTTGTGTTGATAGTCGGAACAATGGGAATTTTCGCTTATCAGTTAATACTAGTCAATCAAAGTGTTTAGTTTGTCAGTAAACCAAGTCTCATTTAGATGTGTATTATGGATATGGAAAAATTAAATTGTAAAGAGTTAACTGATTTAGACAAGTGTTTCACAGACCATGAGACTCGTCACAATACCAATCACACCGAGGAAGAACCTCCTACTCCGGTAACATCAGAAGAAAATACTCCGCTGCTTCATCGGTTCCCGCACACTGGGTCGGAACGGAATCCCGTGACAACTGTCATTGTCAGCTTGCTCCTGGTGATACTCATAGGTGGTGTCATCATCGGAATATATCTCCTCATTTTACAGAATGATTCTGGTTAGTGTTTTGTGATAACTTTATATTTGACATTGATAACTGTGTTGTATTATTAAATTTATGAATTATATTGAATTTACTATTACTGCAGTGGCATGCTACAAGGTCATGTTCCTTGTTTATTGGTCTAAAATAGACATGGTATTATATTTAGTTATATTTATTAAACAAACATGATTAAAGCATAGTTACCAATAGGGTAAATTTAATTAACTACTCATACCTATGAAAAATATTTATAATATTTATTATATGGTCTATGCACACATACACACATAGAATTGTGTTTCGTTTCCTAATAATGTTTGTGGTGCCCACAATTAATTATAACTGTTTTAAGACTTTAGTACTTTACATTGACTTTAACTTTAATTTAACATTCTGTGGCCATGTGCACATGTTTCCGCTGGTGTCGTATTGCTGCGACAGAGAACATGCATGATTTTTTAGTTCTATTCACACAATGCTCCTCCTTATTTAGTGTAGATATTAATTTTCCGATTTGCAGGCGAGTGCTAAGGGCACAGTAATTGATCTAGGTGGTAAAAGGGTTAATAAAACATACCTCCTTTCCAGAAAATATTTTACCACCAGTAGAACGACCGCTGCAGTTAGTCAGCAGATCACAATGGGACACTAGTGATGCAGACCAGAGCGCTTTAAGATCATTCCCATACAGACTGAGAGCGGTCACTGTTGTTCAAACGGGAACGGAACGATGCAACAGTACGGAGTCATGTACGAAACTACTATTGGAAATGCAGGTAATAATCCTACTGTGTAATTTGTATCCAATATCATCTAAAATTCTACATAGTTGACTTGTTACACTGTTATTATGGTACGGTTCTAACAGCAGGGTAGAACTAGGTCATGTCATATGTACATACATTTGTTGTTTACATGGATTAACTTTAGTGTCATAGCTACCTGTTTTTATTATCTTGCTTTTAAAATATTAGTTTAGTATACTTTGTATTTACGTCATTGGCTTGGTTTACGTCTGTAGAGAATGTTAACCTGGGTTCGAAACTAGAAATCAAGTAGAAAACCCTGTTTCTGAGAAATAATAATAGGCTTATTTTTTTTATGTATGAAATACTCAAGTCGTCACCATCGTACACTTGAAATTAATTGCATAATGTTTGTTAAATCGAGGTAAAACTGGTACTATATAGTTAATTTTCATTTAGCTAAGCGTTTGAAACACATGCTTATATTGCTTAGTCACTCCATGCGCCATGCTAGGTTTTCCCCTTCGGGTATAATGAAATGTAGGTGTTACGCCACATGCCTCTCTACTCTCTACTTAATGTTAAAAGAATCTAAGCTAGTACATTATGTAGATCTACCGTATCGTCCTCCTCTTATTTCTTTAGAGGAAATGAGGCCTTATGTACTACTCTGCAGCTACTGGTTACATCTAAATGAGAGTGACATTGATAGTAAACTCTTGCCTATTATTATTACTTGTACATAATCGCCTATCTTGGCACACGTGTACTTAAGTACTGCGCTCGAAACATAGTTGAGAAGATATTAATACAGTACAAACGAAATATAACGCGGAGTTGTTCAACAAAAGGATCTTGTGTCCAAATATAGTATAGAAGGTAGCGTATGCGATTGTGTTACACCGCGATCTAGATTCGATGTGATTCGTGCTCCCCATTTTACTTTATTGAGGATTCGGTTTAATTTATTATAATTCGTTGCTCGGGATTTGGTACGCAATTTTTTTTTCTGCCTTTTAAGCCGGTAAACGAGCAGACGGATCACCTGATGCTAAGCAATTGCCACCGCTCATGGACACCCGAAACACCAGAGTCGTTATAAATGCGTTGACAGTCTTTTGGGGTTTATTTAAAGGTTGTTGGGATTGGGAAGATTAGAAAATGGGGGTAATTGAACCTCCGGTAACCTCACTCACACAACGTAAGCGGTGGTTCACGTCTGTGAGGCTTTGGTATTACTCCGGTCGAGTTGGACCATTTGGGCAGAAGCATGGCTCCCACACTTATATATTTAAACCTTCTTGTATCCCTTTAGCATGGGATCATAGCAATTCATATATTTCGTTTTATGATTAAAAATTATTGAAATGAACGATCTTTACAAGTACTAATACAGACATCGATATCATAGATTCAATGATAGAAAGTTTTCCCAGTTTCATCTTATATCGAATAAAGTATTATTTTCCTTGTTCATTATTAGCCGATGGTACCTCATCAGCAACAATCTCGTCCTCTGTTGCCATGGGGACATGCGGCTAATTAGATTTCGTCTGAAAGTGGGTGGAAGTAGGTATCACATATGCTTCGGGGAATAACATATTTTTGCCAATCAAATTCAATCAATTGTATTATTATCATAAAGCTGCGTAGATAATAATAATGAAATAATTTAGGCATTACGATTTAAACAAAAATTCCCGCGTATTAGAAACCCCCTTATCTTTCAGTGACGACTATACAGCGTGTAACAAATTCCCAAACACATCAAGAAGCACTGAAGAATATAGGTTGAATAGAACCTCTACACAAAGTTTCAGCTCAAAAATTCAAAAACGTTTAAAAAATATTGATACCAAATACTTGGTGTCGCATGGTTCTTGATTTTAAATAATACAAACGTATCACAACACTATAGGGGTTACTCGCTAATATTACGATACATTTCTTCTGTAAATCTGATCGCCTAATACCTGTATCTACCTAATTTTGATGTTCGGTTTCGGTTTTGATGTATTGGAAAAATTAATAACTTGGTACCATGAAAAGATGAGTTTAAAAAACCCTTCCCGTATCGTTTGTTATGTTGTCTAAAAACCGGGCACTTGATATGTATACCCCCTTTTTGTTACACCGTGTATAGTTGGCACAATCTAAAAAATCATCTCTGACAGTTGCTATGTAGTGAGAGGTAAATAAGATCGCTTGCTGTTTATAACAGATTCCTAAATCATATCGAGTAGAAATAAATTAATATCTCGAAGAACTTCCGAAATAGCGTGAGGCTGCGTAGAGCATTGACGAATCAATGGTATCAAGACGTTCAATAATAAGTTATAGCGATACATAGACTGACAAACGTCAGAGTTGACTTCTTAGATTATGTGAACAATAGTCATTTTTTTTCTTCTTGTTGGCAACCGAGTCTTCAATACAAAGTTGTCGACTATTCTGCCATTGTCTAGTGGTGACGGTAGATTATGAACCGTGGAAATTTGTAGTCATTTAATTATTTATATTACTATTAAGGCACATCAACAGAACGTCATCACTAAAAGATAAGATGGTGTCTAATTCGTAGGAATTTTTGTTTTCTTTAGTTTTGCTTGACAATGGCTTGTCGCAGAATCCATGCAGATATATATGGATACCTTAATCTATAAAACAATTACGTCTTGTATCAATACACAAATAAATGTTTATATAACTCCAATAAAAAAGGGTTTTGTGAACGTTGAAATCGATATTACAATTATTTTATGTCGTTAGGTACTTATATGTATTGTATACCTACGAACGTAACTATAGTTTTATCAAAGGATGGAACATCATGGACATGCCATATTGATGTTGTTTCTGGTACTGATAATGAAGGTACAGTACCGGCCGATCAATACGTAAATGCAGTAGAGTCTCAATATCTAATCTACCCTAATATCAATTCATACGCAATTCATACCCTAATATTAATATCACTAGGCGCATTAAATATTTCTCAATTGATTTTAAGTTCCTAATTAATTAGATCTCGTGATAAAGAAGATACCTTTTTATTAATCACTAATATCATGATAAATGCATATTTATCTATTATATAAAAATAAGTCGGGTTTTCCTTCCTGACGCTATAACTCCAGATCGCACGAACCGATTTCCACGGTTTTGCATTCGATGGAAAGGTAACGGGTTCCGTGATGTTTATAGCAAAGAAAATTAAAAAAAAAAACAAGAGCAGGTGGCGAAACGAAGTTCGCTGGGTTTGCTAGTTATGTCTAAATATTTATTGTTTATCATTATCACATTGCAAATCTGCTTTTTGAGTCACTCCACCATAAAATATGACTCTTGAAACCAATACAAATAATATTTTTATGCAGACTCGGGGAATATAAAAATAAGTTTAATAAATGATTATTAGTTTAATGTCAATGTCCCAGTGTAACAGTTTGTACTCTTATCGACCGCAGCGTTATTAAATAAATGACATTGTTATTGCCAAGCGATGCAATGTTTATACATAAACAAAAGCTTGTAATAAAATAAAATAAATCATAAAAGAAGCTTTCGAAATTGGTAATAAATTGATATTGTGTGAAAATTACTGTTTCGAATCGACTAATTCGTACTAATTGGTATTACAAATTTAATATTTTGTTGTTCATGGTCAAGCTACGCTTATTGCTGGTTTGCTACTGACTTTGATAAGCAGTTATGTGCCCCTAGTAATGTGTTTAGTAAATAATCATGTTGTTAAACATAGAAAGAGTAATCTTGAAGTTTTTTGTTCGTGCGGCTCCATAAGATAACCGCGATAAATCAGTCAAAGTGACTTTAGATAGCAATGAGCAATACTTATTGATCTCTGATATTATTTAGGTATATTTTTTTTGGTTTGACTTCACTACATAGTATAAAACAAAGTCGCTTAAAAACATAGAGTGATTCAAGAGGAAGGTTTATATGTATAATACATGCATGATACCTATATCACCATTGCACCCATGCGAAGCTGGGGCGGGTCGCTAGTTGTACATAAATGGCAGTTAACTCAGCCATTGAGGACAAATAAAATACTATTTTTACTTAGCTTTCGTTTGTTTATTCCTGCTGTTCGATACTCTCCGAAAATAATGTGCTCAAATAGACATGACGCATTTGTATATTCAAATATTACGTAATTGCATATAAACCAGTATCTAGTCATGACAATATCTGATGACTACTTAAGTACACAAAGGGTATTGAATTGATTGTAGGTTCGTGTGTCACGGGGCAAAGGTAAGAACTATAGCACAATATATAAGAAGTAAATGGCTGACTAGGTATAATATCAGACGTCTTTGTGTCTCGAAATGTTAGTTAATCGTTTCTGCGCATAAAAATAGACTAACTACTTTCATGTTCTTCCACTCGCTGCTGCTTAGTTCTTATTGATAACAGCGTGATGTTTTATATCCTATAGTCTTCCTCGATAAATGTACCATCCAACATAAAATTATTCAGTTCGAACTTGTAGTTCCGATGATTAGCGCGTTCAAACAAACAAACGAAGAAACCCTTCAGCTTTAGTATCGGATCACCATGTACACATCAAAGCTTTAAAAATCTAGTTTATTATTGTCTTGCTTTGTATGATCTGTCCGCACCATCAACGATCAGTTTATACTAGTTATTATATGCATAGCTGGGTAGCCGACTAGCTATCTACTACGATAGCGTCATTTACAATAAAATTGAGTTTCCATCGCGTTTATGCATCTGGTCATCAGTTGTCTTCCAATTAGTGTTTGACGTCATAATTACATCTTTCTACAAAACAGCTAAAGTTAACCGTGGAAATAACCACGTTCCTGCATAGTATTTAGTCGTCACAAGGCCTTTGCGATTGCACCTAAATATACACTTTAGTATGTATATGCATCCGGACTGCAGTAAAGATCATAATAGCTACCTTAGTAACATGATCGGATAAAGCCATCATTGACCTTAGTACAATTTTGCTTTACGTTTAAAGTAATCGAAAAGAGAGCGCGTTCGGCGCTCTGATTGGTTGATTCATTTGAGCTGACCAATCAGAGTACGCGCTATCGTCTTAAAGTCGTACTAAGGGTACAAACAAGGTGGCTTGGGTCAGAAATTATAAAGATAATTAGGTAAATTATGTATTTAATAATCGTAGGTAGTATAAATAATTAAATGCGAAGAGCACTGAAGGAATAATAAAAATATATTTTTAATTAAGTATATTGCATTCATAAAAATGTAAAGAATTGAGCGCAGGAGCAGCAATTCACCTTCAAAAACCTATAAAACGTTTTATTACTTATAAATAAGATTATAAATAACAATATCTAATTAGCTATTTAACTATAATTTCAAACCTTGTTATTCTACTCGTGTAGGTACTAAAAATACAGCCACTAAAGGACGCGTAGAAGAAGCATCCCCTACATAAATCTCGTCTTTCAAAGGAACCTCTACGTTATATCTACTCTATTACGGCTGAAATTAATAACTAATCTCAGTCCCAAATCTGTGGATAAGGGTCGATTTTTGACATTACTTGTATGGAGTATAGAGTTTATATCAAAAAGGTTACTAATTTTGGCATTTAGTGCCGCCTGCAGAGCATGGGAATTATGCCACTTTGAGTTAAGCGTCCACAGGCCCGCATCGTACGCAACGAATTTAAGTTTGTCTTATATATAGAAACTTATACAACTGTGTCCACTGATCCGCATCGTACAATACTTACGTGGGATGCGTACGAATCGGGCCTGTGGACGCTTACCTTTAAGGATAAGATCTTTGTTTAATCGCAATAGTCTACAGCTTGACATACCATGATACTTACCAAACTCTCTTCTTGTTTCAGGCCAACGCTACTGCAGTGAACTCCACGCTACCATATAATTTCTTGATATCGTCCAATGGGCAAACGTATGAGGCACTCGGCTGGCTCAAGTGTATTCCTCAGGCGACGAAGACCACAATGCCTACTGGACTGCTTTTAGCTTTTATAGGTAAAGTTATAAATAAATATTATACCCAAAATTTTCCTTCTTGAGATTTCAAAAAAGAATTCACGATATCGGTACGTAGTAAAAGGCTTTTTTCGGTTTTTCGAAGAATTCTCAGTGGTAACATTCAGTCTGGAATTGTGCCCATTATATGACAATAGGCTCACCCCATTACACAAATGGTGATAAATGGGTGTATCACGATATAGGTATAGCCTAGCTACCTACACGTGAAGCCGAGGCCAAGGGCAACAGGGATTTAGTTGTAAAAATATATTTATAGAAGTTATTGTTGGTGCAACCTTTGATTAACCTTCATAGGTCACCCTATTCTAGGAACGACGCTTTCCAAGAAACGTAATCCAAATACATAGAAACCTATGTTATTATCACGAATACTATTCCATTTCTGTTTCTATTCTACTTAACTTACTCTGATATTAATTTCCAATTGAAATGTTTCAGGAAATTTCACCGAAACACCACCGACGCGGCTACAGGTACAAGAAGCAAAGAACTTCTTCGATACATCGGTGAGCCAACAGTACTTGCATCCATCTTACCGCATATTCGGTAAAAATACAAGCGATACGCCGACACACTTGATCGACAGCCTTAAGACGTTTCCGCAGTGGAGCAGCGAATTTTCAGATAAAAATTGAACCTTATACCCACTGTAATAGCGTTGGTTTGTAATGTAAATTTGGAGGTTGTCCTTCAATTATTTGGGCTTGACAATTTACCTTATTGGTGAATTGTAGTATCAGTCCTTTTTGGTTCGAATTGAAAGTAATATTTACAGTAGTAGATGGTTAATTAAACAGTACATTTGAATGTTTTTCCTTAACATAGTAGAACTATTTTTTGTAGAGCTCTGTAGCATTGAATAAAGATATACCGATAGATATTTATAATAGTAGTAATTCATAAACGTAACTTTATGGACTTGACTAGTGAGAGTAGCTGTAAGGATGAAAAGATTTTAATCGATAGCAATGCTCAGAACACTTCTATAGTATTTATCGATTACTGTTTTGTTATGATAGTTCTCGAATTATTTCAATTTTACTCCAACCTTTCGATTGGAATTAGTTATTACTTACCTACTAAACTACGAAACATCATTCGATTATAGGCATTGCGTCGATTTATAACAAGTATGTTAAAGGAAAATAATACTTTTAATTTAAACCAATCAGTAGGTATTCGTGCAATAATTTTTGAAAACCATTATTATTAGTAGGTAAATGGAATTTAGGATTTTGTTTCGGTATGAATAATTTAACTTTTGCAATCCCAACGAAGCGTTCACATCACATTTATCAAGTGTTTAGAACACTTATTACATTTATTTAATTGTATTTATTAATTCAGTTCTACTTTTTTTATTTAAATTCGCTAGCACACGTCTATAATCTTCTATAAAAACTTATTACAAAAAATATATCAGGCTGGTAAAAATCAAAGCCATATATTACTCGACGGTTCTAGAAAAAAATAAACAACCGCTTGATACCTACGTCACAGGGTTTATTGACCTCATAGTAGTTGAATATGGATTAAAGGAGGCTTAATTACTGTTTTACAATGTAATAATACTTTAACATTACATGCAACTCTTTCTGTGTATTTTTACCGTAAGGAAACATTACGGGTTTTTCCAAAACATACGCCCGATTAAAGTACATTAATCTAATATTTTTTTATTGGAATACCAACTTTAGAATGTTGTGTTAAAGTCGTCAATCAATTGATTTGAATTGACAGTTGTTCATTAGTAAATGTTTTTTTAATCAATTTAACGTTAAGAATCTCTACAATAGTTTGAAAATAATGAATAAGTATGTGCAATAGTGGTGTTCTAATGTTATATACATAGCTATAATCTCGAATTATCTTTAGTTTATAGTAATGTAGTAATGAGTTGGTAAAGTTTTGTATGTGGTGGATAAAAAGTAGCCTTTACTTATAATTTATCGTTTGAGAATATGAAACTATTTATAGAGATTAGAGAC
Source organism: Spodoptera frugiperda (assembly GCF_023101765.2). NCBI lineage: Eukaryota > Metazoa > Arthropoda > Insecta > Lepidoptera > Noctuidae > Spodoptera > Spodoptera frugiperda. The sequence continues at coordinate 8,314,315 of NC_064236.1, forward strand.
ATAATAATTAATGTTTTTGTGGTTCACTGACTACCAAGAAGCTCTAGTAAAATTCCAAAATTATTTTTCTAGATGATTCATATATTTTGAACAACATAATATCAACCATCTAAAAAAATAACCTGTTTTGCAAATGTGGTTGTTATTCTTAGTATTCTTAGGCGATCCAAAAATATGAACATAGTTTTTTCTCTCTTTACATTGTTTATTGTTTGTTATACTTTGTTTTACTAGATTTTTTATTGCATTTCCTATTAACTCATTGCCATATAGGTACGTACTACCGAAGAGCTCGATTCGTATACCAAAAATGTATATTTTTAATAAGTTAATTACAATTTTATGTTTATGAGGTATTAAAATGGCATAATGTGTTTGTATTCTTCGAAATGGAATGGGAAATACGTTAACATTTAATAATGTTTATATGACTCAAGTATTTGGAAAATATGGCGTCAAAAGTTATAGTACCCTTAGTATGAGCTTGTTTTACGTTTAAAGAAATCCGGATTGATCCGGATTAAAGCAGTCCTGATTGGCCGGCTCGAATAAATCAACCAATCAAAGCATCGAATGCACTCTCGATTCGACTATTTTAAACGTAACGCAATCTCGTACTAGGATACAGGTTTATTTGTGGGTATGCGGTATAGTTATTGAAATAATAAATTCATCTATTTAATTATGTAGTGGTTGATATAAATATTAATGAGTGGATTTTTTTATTGTAATGACGATAATAGTTGCCAATAAATTACTAGTTTTTGTTTTCATTGTAACCATTCCTTTGTTGTATATTATCTGAATATAGGAAGCTATTTAAATGAAGTGAAGTTATTCAGAATTAAATATTTTTTTTATAGAATCGACATTAGATCACAGTTATTTTAATTTTACTTTATGAATTATTTGTTGTAAGTTATGTTTTGTAAATATACCTAGTGTGAATTTTAAATAACCGCTTTCTTTATGATGTTGTTTTAAACAATCCTCCTTCAATTTTCAGTTAGTTGGGAATTATTGTAACCTCGAATGTCTTAATTGACTGGACTATAAGGCCTTTTGTACACAAATGGTTTTTCCTTGTGAACACCTACGATTTTATTTAGTCAGTGCTCATGCGCTGGCGCCGGGGCGTGTGGGCCGTTTGTAAGCTTCCATTGTATTTCATACAACTCCAATGACCGTGCCTACATACGGAGAATATAAGCGTATGTGTACAAGAGGCCTAAAGAAAAATGGAAAAGGTTTTTTTAATTTTATGGTTTTTTATTCACTCGGGATATTCCCGCCAGCCTAAAGTCAGGTAATTGGTAAACGCGGGTCAGTGCCCTCTTGTCATGATTGGCCTATTCATGTCACTGCGGCTGTGAGGATGCTGTCAAGTTCATTTAATACAACCATTTTTTATTCAGTTTAACATTGCATTACAGTTATACATTTATACGGTACATAGTGGGTATGAAACAAAAAAAACATATATACATGCATAGTATATTTATTTTGTGTTTGCTGTCTAGAAAGTTATCATTTCGCGACGGGAGACCGATCATGTAAAATTCTGCACTGTTTATTAAAGTTTGTATTTATTATTTAGAGTATTTCGATATTTAAGTTATAAAGAAGAAATATAGCCAATTGTATATGATTATTAAACATGCATATTATTCAATAATAAATATCAATATAATGTAATAGAATGAATGTATTTTATGTAGCGATTTAGCATCGAACTTTTCGCTAGGGGACATTTACAAAATACTGAAACTATCTAGCTGTTTTGTGAAGGTTAGCATTGAAAGTAAAAACTAAGGCTGATTGAAATAATGCTAAATAGCAGGAGGAATCAAGCCGTAAAACAATAAAAAGCTTTTAAGCAATGATAACGTATTTGATTTTCATCTTTGGATGCGTTTCTATCCACTACTAGAGGCAGGCCTGTGTGTTGCAGAGTTGCGTTGTGGTTCATTGTGTGGGTGAGGTTACGCTCAGTTCCCAATCTTTCCAATACGCGATTTCCCACCAACCCTTTAATTCCTAACCCCAAAAGGCCGGCAACGCACTTGTAAGGCGGCGGAGATTGCTTATCATCAGGATCAGGTGCACCGACCACTGCGTACTTTCTTTACTTTACTCTGTTGTAACTGTCCCCTAGCGAATCCATTAAAATAAATACTCAAACTCGCCCCAATAGTCAAGTCAGTGTTGTATAATAATTTATTTATTTTATTTTAGCCAAATTAATTATAAATTATATTTGATTAACTATTGTTTTGTTCGTATTATGGCACGATAGAGTGGCTTCTAGTACACACGTTATCCGTAGTGTAATAAAATAAATAAAGAATTATTCTGAAAATATTCGTCCTAGTGGTCACAATTCGTTACCAAATGCGCACAAGACAATTTTTCCAAAAGGAAACATTGGGCTAAATTAGTGAGTAAATTATGTCAAAATACTATTGTATTTGTATTCAAGGAAAATGTTATTAATTACCATAATAATTGATGTGATATCGTTAGATTAGTGTCCACATGTTGTTTAAGGAATAATAAATTTTACAAAATATATTAAAGCTATGTTTTTTTTCTTGTTTGGTGTAATGTCCACTAATTACAGTAGTTATTTGTTTCTATAGGATCACAGTACTCTTGAACAAGTTAATAGCAGCTAAAATTACTGATTGAACTATAGGGATATTGCACAGATTTAGTTTCTAAACATTTTTTTAGGAGTACCTCAGGGTTCAGTTTTAGGACCACTCCTATTTACGACATTCATTGCGTACCTATATTAAATTCTGATTGAAGCTCTCATAATATTGTACTTTACGCAGAGGACATAAAAATACATAAAGTTAAGTTATTTGCGAGTTTGCAAGTTATTTGACTTGTTATGTAGTAGTGATAGTAGAGTACCTACACTTCTGGTGTTTTGAGTGACGGGGTAAAAAAAACTCACATAATTTTATGTAATATACAAAACCTTTATTGTTGTTTTACTAAAACTTAGTACAATTCATACATTATTTAGTTTGTCATGGATCTTATCATCCTTGTTGATATAAAACTAGTGGAAAGGAAATGACAGAATACATACAATGCTTAACACTAAGTCAATGAATTGATGGATAGATTTTCCTATGAATAATAAAATACCTAATTAACAACGTTGGCGAATCGAGATTTCTACATGACATAAACTTATTTCGTCAGACTCTGTACATTTTTAGAACTTTTTTGGCCATTCTTCACAAATAATCAAATATAACTCATAAGACTCAGACGGTTCGAAATGTAACTATACACTTATGAGAACCGTAGATATTGCAAATTTCAACTGAACCTAAAATATGCATTGCTAAAAAACAATCAGTTAACAAAATAAATTATATAATATTTCATTACATAGAATTAGGGAGTCAAATACCTAGTCTCATAAAAAATTAGTTTCAATAAAACCGGAGAATCGCCTAAAATTTTGTATTGCCCATCAGATACTTGCAACTTAGTAACGGTACTAAATAATGGTAAATGTCCATTTTTCTATTTGCCATCCACCGTGTAAAGTCTTTTTATACATGATACAAGAATCACTAAAATACAATTATTCTATCTTAATATGCAGGTCCCTAAACGAATAATATTTAATCAGAGCATTTAATTTTCAGTTCTAAAGTATATTTAAAGTCAGTAGTACTCGAGAGTATACGAGTAAAACGGACAGATTGACTAACAACTAAGAGTTTAACGTACTAACTATACAGTAGCTTAATCTATCTCTAGCTTTCTGAAGCTCCCTTGTACCGCGACGTCTCCGTTCACTACGATGGTGTTAGGCCTCCTCGAAGAGATGATGCCTCTAGTGCTGAGGATTTCCATCGTGTCCAGACCAAGAACTGTCTTTTTCTGATCGTTTACTATCTGCAATGTGTATTTGACCATATCTTCGATTTTTAATGGACCTCCGTATCCCGTTGGTAGGCATTCCACATTTATGTGCTGGTGAAGTTGTTTTAGGTTTGTATGAATCTGTAAAACAATATTTATGCGAGATTTTTAATATGTTCTTTACATTTTTTTAACATCCAAAAATATTTTTTTTTTGTTTTTAAAAATACTTACGTTAAGTCTCTCCGCCATTTTTGGGGTAACTTTACTAACGGCGAAGTCGACGACGTATTTGAGGGCAGTCGGTACGTTTACACAGTGGAACTCCTTGTGACGCATGGGTATCGATTGCTGCAACACATAATGTACCGTCATTAAGTTAAATGGATATCACGAGAGTGAGATCATGTTTGTTTGCCCTCAGTGCGTGACGGGCTTTAATGCATGGACTGTCTAATGTAATTTGATTGCCTGCGTTTATTTTAGGACCACATAATTCCCTTGTTGAATTATCATGACCTGGTTCTAATTTAATGCAAAGTTCAAGCAAAACTACTGCTCTCGACATGCTTGGTACACACCCATATCCGATGGCACTCCCAATGTTTGCTCAAGCTCAATTTTTACGAAAGTTCCCGCGGTCTTTGCGTCATCCGAGAAAATAACCTTGCTCCCTATGTTCACGACACGAACTACATAAGGTATTACCTCATATTGATTATATAAGAATATACAAGGACGGTTACATTGCAGGGCGATTTCAAACATGTGAGATTTCTCGGAAATGGGTGCTTTATCATTTAATAAGGGTAGTGTAGCAATCAGGTTTTAGCAGTACCCAGGTATCTACTTAGCTGTTAATTTTTGTTTGAGTGAATGAGTTACTAAATATAGTGCAAACTTTACTGTCAATAATTATTATTGATATTTTACATGGAGCATGGAGCAGATATCATCTATACTCCACAAAAATTGTGGAGTCCATGTAAAATTTAAATTAAGCTTAGGTATATGTACTGGTTGGTTGTTTAAGTACTGAACTAGTTTCAGAAAACTAAAAGACATTATTGCGAAAAGATTCTAAAAATAATTATACACATTAAAATCTTTACCTCTCCCCATTTCATGAGGCGGGCGAAGTCCGTAGGGTTCCAGGTGGTAATGTGTGCTCCGGTCACCCCGCTGCCGTCCCCGACGTGCACGTAGCCGCACATCTGGTCCATGGAGTCTTCCAGCAAGCTCTCATACACCAGCAGGTGAGCCCGGCACATGTCCCAGCAGTTGAACTTATGAGCGTTGAATTTACCTAACAAAGTAATTTCAAATTGAACACCTCTGCAGCTCTCCACACATTAACGCAAAGCATTACAAAAATCTACAATAAATTAGGCAGTTTACAACTCTTTACGTTTCATTTCATCAAAGTTATGTATTTAGATCAAGTATTGTAAATTTCGCAGTCCAGTTAATTCGCATAAGGTTTCACTAGTATACATGATAGTCGCAGTTGCATCGCACGCATTTTAATATTACGCCATACTTAACAAAAATCTCCTTACTCATATTGTAAACGATGACCCGACGACCCTTGCTGTCTCGAACCGGTGAAACCACTATGTACCTTGAAATTAGGAAATGGTTATGAAATTCCAAGATGGAATTATATCACAGTGAAAATTACATAAGAAGCGTATTCGCAATGCGGGGAACCCGAGACAGTCCGCTGAGTTCAAGGCTCCTTGTACGTGTACGTGGGAACTTTCTACTGGCACATCTATGGAACCAGATGAATGGCCACATAACTAAAATAAAGCTGCGTTACGTAAGGCAGGCACTATCTTATGAAATCATGTTAGTGGGTTAGCTTTGTTGCTATTTGGAACCATTAATTTCACTTTGTTTATTAGCCCTATTTGTGTAATACGAATGTCGTTGATTCATTCATTCACGCTGACATACTGGTCTGTTATTGGTGTGAGTTTTACACGTGTGCAGCAATATGTATGTACATAAACATTAATAAATAGCGGTTTTATCATACCTATGTAGCTGTGTGACAAACATTTAGATATTTACCCGTTGCTAAGAATTTCCTTTAGTTTTGGGTCATCACAGTCGACGTTCTTGAATATTTCGGGATAGTATCTTCTCAAGCTCAGGTACTTCAGCAGGGTTTGTTGGGCCATCGGGATACTGTACTTCTTGTGGCGTAAAAATCGAAGTAGAAATGACTCATCTGTAACAGATGGATGCAATTAATTTAGAACTGAGAAACTAAAATTTCGACTAGATTCATTAACTTCGTAGATAGGTAATAACAGGTCCCCTTTTTTACAGGGGAAAATGTTCCGATGGCTTTGAGGGATTGTCAGACTCTTACTGACTAAAAACCACCCCGTTCTTACTTCTGCTTTTCGAGCCCGAGCCCGGGTACACCCGCTAGGTAGTCCGCTTATAGGTCCCTGGCCCTTAGATCAAGCTATGCAATAGATATATACCTCAATCACAATTTGGCCGCAATTTTAACTTACTAGGTAACAATATATTTTGTAACAAACGAATGGAATATATAAATAAAGGAACCGGTTTACATATTTCGTGGCTGAGTGACATTTAAACACGTTCACATTATTGGACTACAACAATTGATCATGTTGATATACATCTCAAAAATGACGAAAGATTAAATTTTATGACGGATTGTTCAGAGTTGATAGGACGATAGTTGTAGTGGTGATAGGACGCGGCTATGGTTGATTTAGAGCACATTATTTTCGAGGCTAGATAATAAAAAAGTTGTTATAAACTACGAAGCTACTGAGAATATAATAAAGAAAACATATTGGCGAATGGAAATGGAAGGGGACACAGCACAAATGCATGGCTCAGGAAAGGAATGAGGGACAGTAAATTGGGAATATAAAAGAATAGAAAGAACTTGATCAAAATCACAATGAAATAATGCAGCCATTAGGTACGCATGCTTGTGCCTATGTATGTACCTAATTATGTATAGGTAAGGGATTTTTCCTTTTCTCGCCTACCACAAAGATTAAGAAGGATAAACAATAAACCTGTTGGTAGGTAGCTACCTATTTTTAGCCATAAATGTTGAGTTTCGAAAACAACATTTTTATGTGGTAAAAAATAAGAATGAGACGAAATTAAAACGATGTATCCTATAGGTACCTACCTAGGAACTAATATGTACGATTTATACTATACCTACGTAGGTATATTATAAATCGTTCTATTTTAATTTAAGTTACCTACCAACTAGGTATTTGATCATAACGAAAACATCAATAAAATGTATATTTAAAAAAAATAAATTACAACACTTGTCCTTCTACGAATCGATTTTGACGATGAAATCAATTCTATTTCTGCTACACACGGAACAAAATTGATTGATCAAAAGACATTGGGCATTTTTTGGTACTTGGACTTTGGTCATAGAATAAATTTTTGGACCGATGGGACCATTATACCTGCTTTATTTATAGAAAAACCAGTTTTATATTTAGGACATATAGTTTTATAGGTAGGGGAAAAAAGTGAGTGACACTTTAGTGAACTCTGCAATGACCATTAATAATACCTAGTATTTTCCTATGAGCCCAGACGCGAGGCCGTCTTCCCCGTTACCCAGCTATATATATAATTAAAATAACCGGAAAATACGTTTTGTTTGATCAGTCCAGCTGGTTTTTGCTAACTGGTTATTTTTAAATAGTTCAGTAGCAATGACTTCCACGATTACTTCTGGATTCCGAATATGTATTACATTTTATCCATTGGTTTTATCGAGTCCCGTTGGTGTCCATAATTAAAAATATCCTAAGTTTATATCTAGACCAAGTTTCATCGTCCGACGAACTTTAGACCAAATCCGGTCGTTCTCCTTGTAAAAATTGCAAACTCCATTCTATCTTATCATTCAGCAATTAATTATTTGTAATTATAAGCAACATATCTCTCTATCTAACTAGCTATCCTTTCTCTTCGGATGTTCAGGGTTATTAACAGGCGCTAAATTTTAACGAGGTAAAGGTAATCAACCATTTAATTTTTATTAGCAATTATTGTGTTTTTATGTAGCGTGATAATTTTGTAGCCGCAATATTGTTGCATTGCGTCTAAACACGCAGGTGTTTCGGCAAATATAAAACAATTTGTAAACAAAGTGTGGTATGTATCCAATGCCGTAAACAAAGTCATTAATTTCTTTTAAAATCGAAATCTATTTCACATAGTAATGGGTTGATTACTTTGTGAAATAGATTTCAATAGATTGGTACAGGGATTTGCTGGAGAACATATTCAGTACGTACCTTGTCGGACATTTTTGATGTCAATGTTCTGTTGTATCCACTCCCTCATGATGGTCAGCGCCTGTTCCTTCGTAGAGGGACTCTCGCGGACTTCTTTGGCAGCTTCAGCGGTGACATGCTTTGTGGCCATGGTCAGACAGCCCTCTTTGTCAATCTTATCGGTAGAGACGTTCCACGTAGTTGCCACCGTCAGGAGCATACTTGCGGTCGTCATCTTTTAGGATTGTTCTGCGAATAAAAATACAATTTAAAATTGACTATAATAAAAAGGGCATACTACAAACTAATTTTATCTAAAGACATCATAATGCCGGGGCAGTACCAGCAGTGGGAATTTCTGCCGTGACCCTTTTCACAAACGAGATGACGCAACCCAAACCCCCTGATGAAGCACGGCTGGGTGGTGCGCGGTGCCGGAGGGTCAGCGAGTGCCGGCATTCAAGTGGTAGTGGTGTGCGATTGGTCGATGCGAATTTGTATGAGGAGTGAGAGACGCGACGTTGCCACTTCGTTGACAGTTACATTGTTTCTGAGCCAGATGCAAGCATTCGTCATTTGTATGCCACCTATTATCATTTGTACCTATAAGTTGCAAGCATTCGTCACAAGACAAAAACGTCACGGCCTACAAGTAAAAAATTAAAACGTGAAATTAGGCTACAGCCATTTGTCAATACGCCTTCGAAACCCTACAAATCCTGAATTGCGCTATGGTTTCGTTACATCGGCTTGACTAGGGTAGGTGGGATAACTCTGACAATAATGGAATGCTTTCAGGTAAGCTGCAAATCAAATGCAAATTAGGCAATTTTTGAAAGGACAGCTGGACGGGAGTTAGGCTGTCCATATAAAACATTAAAATTTAATGTATGGAGAGTTATCCATTACCATTAATGTTGGTATATCGCGATTTGCAACACACAATACACACATATATCGTGTCTCGCGTAGATCTGCGTTCCGACATACAGCGGGTTAAATAGGTTTGGGCACTTATAAATCTACCCTTAGTCGCTTATACGTAAATATGTATACGGTATTAAGTTATATTTTCTGTGGCCTCTATGAAAGTAACTAGTGACTAGTTTTTATACTAAAATCATACATAAATAGTTATTTTAAGCGTGTTTTCAAATTGCAAACCAAACACTCTTGTTTATTTTCAAAATGATAATTAATTCGCAAATGATAAGTTATTAAGTAATTTATTAGTAATTTGGAACGAGAGGAGGGGAGGGATGGTAGAGAGGCCTTTGCCACGCAGTAGGACGACCATGGCTAAAAATAAATTAAAAAAAAAATTATGAGGTCGGTCGTCGGTTGTGGGCTTCGCCGCAAAAAGAATCGTACAAAATACAAATATGTATTTATAGGAATAAAGTAATATTATGAACTAGTACAAAACTCTATTTTTATGTTTTATTGGATTCCTATAACAATTGCTGTTATTTAAAATGTAAATTGGTCTGTTTTTATCAGCGTTAAAAAATATTTTGAATAAATTTATAGAATGACTGAGGTATTGAAAACAAACAAGACAAACGAATAAACAGATGAATGATAATGTAGTTCATGTATAAACGTTTTTTTCTATACTGATCATTATCTCTGATAATAACTAAGCACTCCATCAGTCCACCACGTAACTATACGCTCTTCGTGACGAGGAGCAGATACTTGCATCACGCAGGCCTTTTACCACTCATCGTTTTTTGACGACGGACTTCCCCACTACACAGTACACTTTTAAGGTGCGTTGCACCTAGGGAAGTTTTTAATAATAGAATCCGGATTTATTTCTTCATTGTGTAAAAATGAACACAAGCTTTCTTAGAGCTGTTTCCTAGATCACATTTTAGTGTTCATCGTTCCTGCTTAGCTCCAAAATTAATGTAGGTACTTTCTTTTAACACCTACCGCTTTGTAAAATCTGCAGATACGTCAAGAGATTCATAATTCATTTAACTTTGAACAATGACTACAATTATTGGTAAATAGATTGGTTCCGCATGTATGTATTCCAATAACAAAATATTGCTATTTCATTGCTTTTTTACTCAATAAAACAACATAATATTAATCAAAGGATTACTTTGTTGTCGCCAATAAAATGAGCTGTAATAGATACGTAGTGGATATTTATTGCTTCAAAGGATTAGGTACGTAACCTAAGTAGAAAATTATTCAGTCGAACATTTTACATCTATGATTAAGCACCTACAAGAACTAAGTAGGTATATACATACCTACCTATTTTGTTTTTCTTCACTATATAGTTATCTAATAACGTATTTTGTAATTTGGTATTTTAAAGTGCGTAATTGATTGCTGACTTTTTATATACGAAATTAAGCTGCTAGCTTGTCAATCATAAATACTTGCATCTGGTCTCGCATATAATTATTATTATGTATGATCTTTGCGATGCGAGGCGAGGCATCTCAAGGCGTTCGTGCTTGCTAAACTTTTCCTTTTTGAAAAATGTGGTTAGTTGCGTTCCAGTCGACTATTTTCATTAGAAGAGCAATAAAAACTCACAGTGTATACCATACCCATCGAGCGATGTAGCCTGCCTATTATCACTACAATTTGCACGTTTTGCGAGCTATGTAATAACTTCAGTTCTTTGGCGAATTTTCACATTTCCAATTTAGTTAGGGCTGAGCGACTGTAAATTTCTAACAGGCTAGAAATCTGGGACTATGTCTTAGTGCCATACGCCTGGAAAGCGAAAACGACCACGGACTGGAAGACGGAACTGAGGAAACTGCAACCAGGATAGGCCTCCCGCTTAGTGGAACCATGACATCGTCAGAATCGCGAGGAGCCAGTGGATACAGATGGCGAGCTGTCGTTAGACGTGGAAGAGTAAGGGAGAGGCCTTTGTCCATGTCGATAATGAGTTTTGGACATTTTGGTGTATTCGGAAACCAAAATCCAATCAGCCCTATCAAATATTATCTAAGTATCTACCAGCAAATGTGCAAAAGTGTTTTCTCACTTACTGTGGTAAAGGAATCCCTCGGTTTTAGAGTTATAGTACTTGTTAACTTTCCTTTGTTTGCCAAACAACATAATACACTTAATAAGCCAATTATTTATAATCTCATGTAGAAAAAGTACGACAGGTCAGAATTCAATTATAATGGACTACGCGTAATAATAGTGAAATTAACTGCATGCTATCTTTTATCTATACATGCATAAAATATTATGTAATAGGTAATGTAAATATAAAACTAGATAGGGATATAGATAATCCCTTTAAGGGCTTTTTTTGAGGGGGGAAAATCATCCAACGTCTTCTCCCGCCTTGGGCGAGGCGAGAGGGAGTGTCAGACTCTTACTGACTAAAAACCACCCTGTTCCTACTCCTGCTTCTCGAGCTGGAGCCCCGGTAAACCCGCTAGGCAATCCGCAGTTCCGGGGTAGTCCGCAGCTCAAAATAGGGCTTAAAATAATATTTTCACTTTAACTACAATTATTGTGACTAATAATAATCCACTAGGGGTAGCCAGTATATAAGGAGGTGCCGTAAAAGGCGTTGCACCATGAGGGTTCTGGGGTAGGTCTACTGAAAGGTCCCGGTGCCTCCTTCAGGTGCTGATGGTGGCCACCGGGGAAGTTTTAGTGAAGTAAAAACTCTACACATTTGTGCCTTCTTCCCCAAAAAGCGAGGCGATTTTTAAGGTTATATAGACCATTCATTGACATTTGAATGAGATTACCTTCTTTCAAAACAACGACATAATATTATTACAATGATTCCAATAGAAGAATTTGTATAAAAAAAATTAGTCAACATCGATGTAGGTAATGACACAGCCAATTTAATTCAAGTTCAATATAATAGATATTTACTAGTTGCATTCAAAAGAACACGTAACAGTGAGTAGTTAGATAAGTAGCAGTATTATAGACACACAAAGCTCTTGTCCGCAATAAAAAGAGTACAACAGTGACAGCTTCATGTAAGTGAGTTTGTTCATTGATATAGTTATTAGGCGTGGCTTCGTTCGTGGTTGAATGTCAAGATTATGAGGTAACAATAACCAGCCCGCGGCGCTCGAATGCGGGCCTACGCGTTTCGTAATATAGTTTCGAGGCTTATTACTTATTACATCACTACAAACAATACCTCAATTCAAACAGAATGATCACAAATAGTGTTTTAATGGAATTGATTAATAATAACATTGTTAATTTTTCCGTATCAGACTTTCTCTTAGCTTGTCATTGTTTTTCTGCTGAGTCAGCTGGTTTTCGGATTTACGAAATGACGATTGCCGCTCTAGAAATAGGTAGGTTAAGTGGATATGATATAATAATAATAATACTGATTATCTACGGATATCATTTATTATACTTAAGTACTATTTATTTTGCAAACACGCATTAAAGTGGTCGGTGTAAATTATCTAACATATTAATAATATTTCCTAAAGAATATTAACAATTTCTACACTAATAACAACAAAGCTAAAAGGCCTTGTTACTACGTGGAACATATGCTATCGAATAATAATTATACTAGAATGTATCGTTGTTGACTAAATATCCTGTTTACAAAAGACCATGTTACTAAATCGGGCGATTGATTAACGGTAAAAAAAGGATCGTTCCAGTAAATTCGATAAGTATCACTCACAATAGTGGTCTAACAAGTTAAATTATAGCAACAGAACTAATTGACAAAATAATACACATTTTAGTTGAACATAATCATTTGACTTTGATACAATGACTTTGCGATCAAGAGTTCAACGGTCAAAAAGTATTTCAAAAGTAAATTGGTTGCATAAGGTCCGTTCATCGTCTTTCGGCCTATCGGTTCTAGTCCAAGGATATCCAGTGAGCTACTCTATGCTAGCCATAATGTTAGCTTCAAACCTTCAAATTTTAACCTTAAAAAGTAAACGTGAGACCGAGTGTCGATAAGTTTCAAAATTTATAAAAACCTTATCGAAATCAATCTGATGTAGTTATTAGCGAAGATGGAACAATCAGGCGAAACAAATCGGGCACTAAGGTAAGGTATAGGTGATCATTGTAGATCGGTGGTTCCGGCAGTTTTGGTTTCTTGAGGGCCAAGTTTAACATTTAGTTGTTTGGGTACAAAGTCAGCCACTTTCCCAACTAATTTTAATACGTTCTCGCCCCATTTCTCTGGTGCTCCGAATGCTAGCTTCTGAACAGCTAACGTGGCGAACCCTGACATTGCTTCAGCGTTGCAGTTCTCTAATTTGCCAATCATGATGGACGCTTCTCTGTACGACGAAGGATGGATCCTTTCAATGACGCTCCTATTAAACGCGCACAGTATTTGACGGATTGCAGACAGGTCGTAGAAAGTGTAATCCTCTGGTGCTTTTGAAGCAAAATCTTCGAGAACTCGAGTAGCGAGGGCAGAGAGCTGTTCCTCGTTTAAATTATAGTTCAGACCGAAGTTTTGTATCACATCGATGTTGCTGAGCGTCATGTTTGAATAGTCTTCTGGTGTTATGGCGATAGTGACCCAATGAAGGATACCGAGCACTTCGTCTGGAATGTTCCCGACGCCGTCGTAGAACTTTATAATTGACTTCCAAATGAACTCGGCTTCAGCTAATGGTAGCCTTTCCTTTCCTAGTTGCAGTAAACATTGCACCACATCTTCCGGTTGCATTGATTGTAGGTCCGATATAGATAGATTATCTTCTATGGGAAGTTCTAGATATTCTTCGCATGTTAGACCGTGCGCTGTTCCGATGTACATTAAAAAGCAAATAGTTATTGGAATTTTGATGTCCATGTTCGTCCAGCGACTAAGCCGTGTCTTCCGTGACAGACGAGCTACAGAATTGACTCGCTCCGTTGGCTTTTGATTTAGCTTGAATCATTATGTATTAACGTTCCAATTACTGTCTAACATTTACTATTATGGCAACCTTTACCTTTATTCGTTCATAAAATAATTAAATAGCAATTCACATGTCATGCTAGAGTAGTTACTCTCTTAGTCCAGTGGTTGTAGAGTAGCAGCTCTGAATTGGAATAGAGTGTGTTCCTAAATCCTAGGCACATGAATAAATAAAAAAACCTTAGAAGAGTTTCATAAAGATAGAAATCAAATAAAAATCTTCATACATTGACAGAACGTGACATAATATTTGCAACGGTGTCTCTTGGTATTTGAACCGGTTACATAGGTACAAGTGAAGGTTTTAAGTACGGAATCGAGTATTACTATCTACATAATTAACCAACTGACCACTTTGTTTGCTTTTCGCCAAATGTTTGGTGTGACCGACAAAAAAAATGTTATGGTAAGTACATATTGAAGTAGGCACTTAATTTACATAATCGCTGACGTGTTTGTAGTATCTCGAACTAAAGTATAACTAAAGTATCTGAAGGTACGTTTTCCGCACAAAAAATTGGCAAGGCTGTATAGGAAGTGAATAAAAATAGGAAATAAATCTCGACTGTCTGATACTCATTCCTATTTAAACTACGGAACTAATTTAGATGAAATATGTTGTAGGACCTTCAATAAGTCACAAACTAGTTTAACGCAACGCAAAAAAACCTTAGCGCGGTTAAAATAAAGAATAAAATTTGAATGGAATTTCGTTTTTAAGGCAAAGCAACCTTTTAATAGTAGATGTCCCAAAATCATATAAAAATTATGGTAATTAACTCATAAACCTTAAAAACGCTAATAATCGCCATCTGCCCTTGCCCTACATCGCATCTAAGTTGATGAAAATTATGTGAAAATCTGTCGTGTAGTTTTCGAGCTTATCTTTACATCTACAGACATATAGTCGAACTGTGGGAATTAATTAACCTATTCTTGGTTGTTGTAGCGTTTTGGCAACACCTAAGTATATAATAGGTTGATAATATTTAGGGTAATTCTATGGTAATAAATAAATACAATTAAAGACAAAACTGTTTTATCTTTTTGACCATTAATGGTTTAATAATACCTAATTTTTATTATCATACTTAGAATCTTTATTTAGCTATGTATACACATTTTATTTAGTTTATTCTTTTATATACTTGATTTCGTTAACAAGTTAGGTCATTGACCAGAATAAGTTTATTTTTAACAAGGATTGGGTACTCCAACACACGACAACATAAATATTTTCGTTATGATCGCTAGGAAATTTCATTGTCTACTCCGTAGGATGGATTTAGATGCTGAAATTTATTTGAACGATACGAAATTTTTCCGTCACGTAATGATATTTTTGATAACCATATTATTTTAATTTTATAGCTTAGGAACTAGCGGACCTAGCGAACTTCCTACCGCCACTAACATTATTTTTCTCACCATTTAAACCTTCCCTGCACTTCCACAAATAATTCAAAACCAAAATTTGCCAAATCGGTCCAGCCATTGTCGAGTTTTAGCGAGACTAACGAACAGCAATAGATTTTTATATACAAAGAAGATTAAAATAACTTATTATTATGTATATGAGTAATCTGCCAAGGCAATTAGGTACCTAATCTATCAAATGTGATAAGTGGATTCTATCTTTGTTGTGTCACTTTAGAGGTTGTTAATTGGTCATGATCATTCAAAGGTGCTAATGACAGTGACAAGGGTCATGTCATATAATCGCCATTCGTTTGATGAATGTCAAGTTCGTGTGCAGATGTCATCAGTTAAGTCTAATCAGTTAAACATACATATATAACTTCACGCCTGTCTCCCAGTAGGCAGAGACAATGGACTGCCAATTGCTACGACTCTTACATACCTCTTTCGCTTCATCAACAGTCATCAGTCTTTTCATGCGTGCTCGTCGGTTAAAGGTACTTTTAATACCTGAATAAAATATTATCTGCAACATAATAGTGTTAATGACTAGCCAGTTATGCTCGCGACTTTATCTGCGTGGATTTCGTAGCATGCCGGTTTTTTTTAAATCGTTATATAAATGGTATAGGTATGCTGTTTAGCAAAGCTATCAAATGGTGAAAGAATTTTTAAAACCAGTCCTGTTGTTCTTGTGTGAAACCATTACAAATATACATGTATGTACCTATGTAATATTTCCTCTTAATAATAAATGTTTGTACGTATAGATTTAAACTGCTATGTCCATGAACTGCAATAGGATCCTAATTAAATTTATTTAAATTAACTAGCAAGTAATAAAATTATTATTAACGGCTTAGTAATTAATGATAATATTTTTTTTATTAGTCCCCTTTACACTTTGCAGTATTTAATTCGCGGCTTTGCAGCATAGAAATGGTTTTACTATTTGGCAAAATAAGTACCGCATTTCAGAAACCAGAACCGTAGTACCTAGTTCCATAATTGACCAAGGTTTAGGTATAATTAATTATGTACCTACCGCACGAGGGGAAGTACAAGTATCATAAATATAAGCAAAAAAAAGGAGTAGAGACAGAGACAGAGTATATATTTGTCTCTCTCTAATTTTATAATCGTCTCTTCTCGAAGGTCTTTAGCATAGCCATCCTTGAGCTAAGTTGAGTTAATGCCTCCACTATGCCTGAGAGTGTTAAAAAGCGTTTTAAAAAGATCAAGAGATGAGAAGAGAAAAGAGTCTTTTAGGGAATTTGACGAAGAGTTTCTCACTTATAGATATCGTATCTACCAAATAAAAAAGTTGCTGTGAAATATTGACTAGTAAACAATCACACGCAGCAAATGGCGAAATTGTAGGAAGAGGTATTTTTGTCCAATCACAGAAGCTATAAAATAATAACCGTCCAATAGTGTGATAAATCCCTGTTGGATTAAAGGTTGAGGAGGTTAAAGAGGTTCACGCTAGCGCCATTTGTTGAGCAAAAATACATTAGGCCCCATTATAATATTAGGTAATACGGAGTATAGGCTTCAGTGCAGATACAGACCTAGGACTTATACGTAATATCAATTACTGAATGAAAAACGCGTTATACGCATTTTTTCTTTGTTAATTACGACTAATTAACAATTTTTAAATAGAGATTCAAACATAGCGTTATTTTTGACCTAGTTTTGGTGGTCGCAATTATTATAGGCCTAGTTTACACATAAGAAACATAATTACAGCAAGTACTTTGTTATAAAATACGTTACATATGTATAATTAATTCATGTTGTCTATTTGAGTGTAATTACGAACTTGTGTAACGCGATTTTGCATAAGGTTGCCAAATACTTTTGTTAGTTAATAATATGTATATACACAATCTTTTTATTTATTTATTCAATTTTATCTACGTTCGTTGGTGTAGAAAATGTGTCGAAATTAATAAATAATGTATCGAGACGAGATAACGAACGAAAATTAATTCTCGTTTTTGTGAACATTATTCTGCGTTGTTGAACTTCGGACGTTTATTTTTAAAATTTATTTTTCGAATGTCGTTTTTAATGATTGTGCTATGATTAGCTATGATGACATTGTCTATAGTTGACAAGACAAATGTCAAATTTAAAATCCAGTCGAACGAGTGAATCGCAAATTCAAATTGCAATGGCTCGACATAAGTTTTGACATAATTTGTCGAATGTCAGTGTCAATTCTATACATTAACATTTCTATTAACTCGTTTGACTAACGTTTACGTCGTGTAGCTGCTCTATTAAGAGGTCTCGGGTTCAGTCGGGTTCATTTTATTAGTTATCTACAATAAAATATTCAAAAGCACTTAATCGTACATTCATTCATTGATTTGACGATATATACTTCGTGAACCAATGATTTTTGACGTAAATCTGATGACGTCATAAGTTACAATCTCATGCAAAATTCATAGAAATGTATCGTTTTTACATTTCAATAAAAGTATTATTATACTATAGAATTATAGATATATCAACTGCACTTTTTATGGTCAGCCAAAATAGTGTACGTATTCAAAGCTTGAAATTGATCATTCTCTTTTTATAGATCCGTTTCTTAATTGAAACTGAATCAAAAATATGCTAATGAATTAGATCTAATCACTGGCGTCACTAAATAAGAAGATAATGAAAACCAAGGTCAAAACTATTTTTAAATTGCAATAGGTAATATTGCATAACATGCATAATTTTGTAAATCATACAATCGAGCCGGTGTTCCGGCAACCCGTTACGTGTTTCACGGCTCCGTTCATGTTCATAAATAAATCATAAATTGGGATTCACATAACGTCTAAAAACCTATTTGGGTTTTCTTAAAAACATTATAAATAGACCATATTTTTTATTATTATTTTGAATTTGAATAATCTCGAAAACAGCTATGAACAAGTTTTTGTGTTGTTTCACAAATAGAATCACGACAGAATAGAATGCAAATTTGTTATAAAATAGTGTACCTATTGCAACACACACGAAACACTAGATATGTTTGTAAATGACTCAACTAAATAAACGTATCTATTGTTTATAGAAAGGTGTGATCAATGTTTATAAATACATATAACTTACTTTACCACAACTGCTAGGCTCCTTTTGATGACCAAAGGATGTTACTTCCTAGCAGGCAATTCTGAAATAAAGAAAAGCATTTAGTTAATTAAGATATTCTCTTTACAAAACATGATTAAAATTTAGAACTTTTCGCCAGTTGTGCCATGAGTTTCATGTAGTAGTGCAAAGAATTTTATAGTTATTTCAAAAGACCCCAACTATCAGTTTGTATGACACAGGAGCGAACCAACCAGAGACTCGCAAGACGGTCGTCACACTAGTTAAATAAAAAACCACGTTATAAGCTAGATATAATGTTATCTAGAAAAAAAAAATTTGAACTGTTTTGGTTCTGAAATTACAGAACTGATCTATACATATAATAAAATCGTAGAAAAGTGCTGTCTGTACATTGAAAATAAAAATAAAAAAAATAGCAGGGGTTATTGTTATGTCGATGTCGAACCCAAAAATGTAATTAACTTTTTTTTTGTCTGTTTGTCTGTTTGTCTGTTTGTCTGTTTGTCTGTTCGTCTGTGCGCGCTAATCTCAGAAACGGCTGATCCGAGTTGGATGCGGTTTTCACGAATATATTGTGGGATGCTTAAATTTACATTTAGTGTTTGTTTCATGTCAATCGGTTCATAAATAAAAAAGTTATGTCAAATTAAAGAATCACGTCGAACATTCTATGCTTATACCATTAATCTCCGCAACTATTTGACGGATTTGGTTGAAATTTGGTACAGATATAGTTTAGAACCTTAGAAAGGACATAGATATATTTTTATTTCAAAAATCAAAAAGTAAAATAAAAATAAAATAAAAATAAAAATAAAATAAAAATAAAATAAAATAAAAATAAAATAAAATAAAATAAAAATAAAAATAAAAATAAAAATAAAAATAAAAATAAAAATAAAAATAAAAATAAAAATAAAATAAAAATAAAAATAAAAATAAAAATAAAAATAAAAATAAAATAAAATAAAATAAAATAAAATAAAATAAAAGTAAAAAAAATAAAATAAAAAATAAATTTATTCCGGACATACAGCGCCATCTATTGTTCAATTTCGTACTTATAGTACGTAATTGAACAATGTCGGGCTGTTCCTATACTCCGTAGATAGATGGCGTTGATCGCGCAATGGTGTAATTACAATAGGGATGATGACAGGGTATGAAAATTAAAAATCTAATTAGTCCGTCAGTTAGGTAATAAAAAAATATTAGACACGTATTTTTTTATTTTGTCATATAAGATAACAATACTTAGATAAAACGAATCAAAGTTTAGGAGTGGGAGCTAACTACGTCACTATAGAGTATAAAACGTACTCTAAAGTGACGTCACGCGATATTTAAAATCGATATATCTTCGAAAGTATTTGTTTCCGTAAGAAAATAAAAAATACGTGTCTAATATTTTTAAATAATCTACAAGACGAACATTAAAATAAAAATTAGTCATCTACCCTATTGTTCAGTTCATGTTATTGTTTTAATTCATTGGAAATTTGTTTTTACAAAATAGTAAAAAGCAATGAAAAATATAACATAATACAACTTTTAGTACAAAGAAAACGCTCTAACGGAGTATAGATAATTCTATGTCGATCGTTACACGACTTCGGTTCATGTTATTGTTTTAATTCATCGAAAAAAAGTTAACAAATAGTAAAAAGGTATGAAAAAAATTATATCAATATAATTAAACTTTTAGTACAAAGAAAATGCCCGAACGGAGTATAAATAAATAATCCAAGTTGTCTTTATCCTCGATAGATGGCGTTGGGAGCGAAATAGATTGCGCTATGGTTTTGTTACAATTATTTGGTTGGGTATCGGCCGAGCGCTTCGGTACTATTGTAGAAAATATTATCAGTCGTATGATTATTTGTCTGTAGTGGTCCTGCTGTTTCGTATATTCTAAATTGGTTTCGTTGTATTTGTCAATTAATAAGTTTATTTGTTGGGTTTTCCTGGTTTTCTGGTTAAACTTTTTAACGTAGGTTTAGTTTGATATCGATTATTAGTAGTTACTGTAGTTAGTTTTTTTAATAAAATTGTAAGTCTAATTTATAAATTAATTAGATTAGATTTAAGTCGTTTCTTTTAAATTATTTAGTTTAAGCTTGGTTATTATAGCATAAAGGATAGGTTCTAATATAATTTCTTTTTTAATTGTTATAAATTCGTAATTCGTAGCTTTCTTTAGTTTTAAGTTAGTTTTCATCTTAAGTTCGGAAAGATTATAATATTTCTTTAGTTAAAGTCCGTTTTTAAACTATTTTTTCAATGCCCTAAGTGAGTATACATCTATTAAATTCAAACGCAGAGCTCATTATGTTGATTTTTGAAGAGTTCCCTGGAATATCTTCCACATCTCATTTTTGAAGAGATCCCGCGAGATCGGGAACTATGTGGTTAAAACCAAAAATTTGCCGGAAGTCACTATTCCACGCGAACGAAGTCGCGGGCAAAAGCTATTTGAAATAAATCTTGGAAAGCCTACATTTCAAAGAGTACTTAACACAGGATATTTATTTAATAGTATTGTGAAATATGTTGGCAAATACTAGTGTTTCTATAAAAACGTAGTTGTGGTACCTATACCTTGTGTAGAATAAGAGAAAGTGCCAGTGTTTGTTTAGTTGTCAATACCTATCACTTAGCAGTTTTTCAGGTATCAATATTAGATAGATAAGTACCTAATGACCTACTTGCACATATCACCGTTCCGTCTGTAATAATCATCCAACTCACAATTTTGTCTTAATATAAACCATGTCTTTTTTTGAGGGGTAAAATGGACCAATGACTTCTCCCGCCCTGGGCGAGGCGAGAGGGAGTGTCAGTCTCTTACTGACTAAAAACCACCCCGTTCCTACTCCTGCTTATCGAGCCAGAGCCCCGGTAAACCCCCTAGGTAATCCGCAGCTCCGTATAAACCATGTCCTGGGTTAACAAATAAATAATATGCTTTAATGTATGTGAAGCATATTTTTATATCGGAATTTACAAAAAAAAAACTCATACGAATAAGGAAAAAATGTAAATCACCTACAGTCGCGACAAATATGTCGATGTAACTAAATAATTAACACCTCATTACAAGAGGCGATGTCCGAGTAGCTTTAGAAATTGAACACATAATGATTTGTACAAATATTACAACTACAGTCGGTGCTAATTATTATTTAATCAAGTGATTGAAAAGGTCGCATTAAAAATCAATATTTAATAATCAGTTGTAATTCTTTTAAACAGGTTTAGAATAGGAAGTATCGCAGAATTTCATATAGCATTTTTTAAAGGGGGGGGGGAAATTCAATGACTCTTCTCGCTTTGGTGGAGGCGAGGAGGAATATCAGACTCTTCATGAGCTAGAGCCCTGGTAAGTAGTCTGCTCTGGTTAGGCATCAGCCCGATATAGGTACAACTATCTATGCGACATACCAGACTAAGACTTAGAACCACAATATATGGGTATAGAAAAAACATCGTTCTTATTTGTAATGAATGTAATCAATATTACATAATATTATAATTATTAACATAGGTTAACCATTACAGAAGAATAAAATAAAATTATAATACCGTAGCTGACTGACAGGAAACGGGACAAGATGGTATAATTGCTTATAGTAATGGGTCAGCAAAGCAGATGTGGTCAAAAGCTAGTCCCTACACACTTTCCATTATTTTCCTTGTGACAGACTGCGCCAAAAAGTCTACAGACAAAGAGGAATTGCAAGAGACCATGAGGAGAGCTGTATCGGAGATAAATATATTATTTTTTTGGGAAGTTATTAGATACTATTATAATAACACCTGATTAAAGGTAACCTTGTCAAAGAAGAAATACTAGTGATCTCATCGCTTGATTTTACTAAAGAAGTGGAATTGTAAACATTAGGAAGTAGGATCTATACAATATTCTCAGAATCGTGAGTCGTGTCTTCAAGGTGATAGTGAATAAGTCTTTTTCTAGTCAAACAATGTCTTATAATAAGGTAAAACTTAATTATTTTGATTAGTGTTGCACCTCTGACTTCTTCATCATTTATCTTCAGGTGAAACAGAGGTCAACCGCAAACGAATTCCGTGTAAAAATTAAATAATTATCGTTATTTATTAAAGTGACCTTTAAATGATATAGGTACCAACTTATATCAGCCTAACCTTTTCAAAAATTATAGCGTATAATCTAGTAGATTTTTTATTTACGACTGTTACATAAGGCTGCAGGAACTGACTGGCTACAAATTATTCTAATCATGTAATTAAGCTCTAACTACGTACGTACCTAATGTTTTTGACGGTACATTTCTCACTCTAAATGGCGTCGACTCCGAACCGAAGACTTATTTCAAAAATGGTTACCGATACGATCTGGATCGGAAATACGTCCCACTTACATCATTTTATTACTGTAACTTATCTAAACAACAATCAAGACCATGATATAGTACGTAAAATTACGTGTTAGTTGCTACATTATGGCACATAACCGTGTTACTCTCGACTCCTCAAAATTTTCTCTTTATTTCATGGCCGTGTGTTTTGAAAGTCTAGTTTATTAGACTCCCTGGAGATCTACTTGCCTGAAGCAGTCAAAGAATACATTCTTCCTCGTTCTTCTCCATTCGAAGCAACACTTTGGAACGAGCGCCTAGCTTCACTGACGGACGGACTGACGGACAATTCAATTTGACGTTTCAACAGCGTCTAATTTAGGATTAAATTGAAATGCTTTGACTTTGACTTGACTTTGACTTTCTTTAGTTGTATCTTTTACTTTGAATTGTCTAAAAGATTCGCATCGCTATTAAGTATTCCTAAATCGTTGCAATATCCAAAAATTCAAACTGTGATCTGCCTGTAAAATATGTATAATACGTAACAATTATAAATAAAGAAATGTCGTTTGCAATTTTCATGAAAAAAGAGAGTGCTCACTACTTAGTTGTATTGTTGTATATTTCTTAGTTGTATTTTCCTCAGTCAAGAACTAAAGCAGAACACATTTTTACCCGAGATATTATAAGGACAGTAAGAAACGTGATAATAATAATTAAGTGATCTATAATTGCAAGTTGTTAATAATTGCAAGTGTACTTAGGTATTTTTATAATTACAGGTTATAAGTATACGTAGTTATAAAGATCATCGGGTATATCTTTTGTTATCTTTTTAAGCAATAGGGAAAAAACGAGTAATCGATTTACTTGTCTTGGTTGTAAGTGATCTGATGACTTATTATTGCTGGCCTATTACAAAGGATCCATACACTTTTTCTTGAAGGTTTCTAGGTACAGCTTTTTTTTTGAGGTGCGTAGATTATCTTGTGTCTCCTTCTCTTACTGACTAACAACCACCCCGTTCCTACTCCTGCTTCGAGTCGGACCCCGGTACCCCGTTAGTCCATTCCCAGCTCCAGTTAATCTACAGTTAACGTCTAGTTTTTCCTTGAATAGGTTATAAGTTACACTTAACTACGCACACGCTGACAAGCGTAAATGTTTCGTTTTTTTAATTTGATCTAATTGTTCGCAAAGAGGCAATAACAATTAAGTTTCTTCAAAATCGGTACGGGAAACAATTATTAATATGTCTTAGGAAATTGTTTGATTAACCACACATAATTATTTGTTCGTACCTACCTAATCCATATTCGAACAAAGGCAGGTGTCTGGTGAAAACCACAAGTGCACCGCTGTGGTGTTCCACAGTGGAACTGCTACTAGACGTAGAACTTCTACTGCTCTACTTAACTAATTGAATGATTAAGTTAACACATAAATTATGCAGTCAGTGTAATGCTTAAAGACTTAAGAAGGCGTCATCAATTCTTAATCGATATGCTTTTATGATGATATGCATGAAGCTAAAAAAGTTGATAACTACATAAGGTTAGTTATATAGATATTAAGTAACGCTATATCGTGCGATTCCACTCTTAAATATAAGTAACGCTGTAGTTTCTGTTTCTAATCATATAATAAAGACATGAGTTTTGTATTGGTACTACGTTGTAAATTGATATCCCTACTCGATCACACAAAACAAAATAATTTTATTAGTAAAAAAAACCCGCAACTTTGCTCGCGTGTAATAAAATAAAAAGGATCCCGTAGAAGGATCTCCAACCTTCTACCGCAAAATCCCCGACCACAAAAACATTAATATTATTATTTATCAATGTCCCCGACAGTGACTGTAATGAAAAAAGAAACAAACACACTCTCTTAATGACACTATTTATAGTGTGGATTTACCGATCTACGTAAGCAGCTCATAAAACAGGTTTTACTACTAACCTTGTCCTAAAGTACACGCGCCTATTGCAAACAGGTACCGGACTATATATATAAGAAATATTGATATCTATAAAGTAGACAGACCACTCGGTTTGCATGCCCCACTGAAGTTCTTATCAAGTTACATACTTCACGTAATAGAAGAAGATAGTCCTTTCGACATGGGACGAAGATGAACGAGGAAAATAATCTGATTTTAATAAGAAGAATTATTATTAAATGGTGTAGGAAAAATGTTCTGTTTGTAGGCAAAAGACTACATCTGTCGACTGTCCCATTTACTGTTTAATTTTTATCACAAAATTAAGCAAATTAGTGAGATAAATTATACTTAATTTACTTTCAAAATATAGCGGCCAATGATTTTCAATATTATTCTCATTGAAAATTTAGGCCATTTTGGTAACAAATAATTTACATGAATTTTGCGAAACTCTTTTCGTACAGTATATTTAATAGGATCTCATCAACTATATTCCATAATGTTTAAGTATCTATTATGTAAGCAAATGTATTGAATTTACTTAAATAAGTAGGTAATCAAACCTTGGCGTCGGGACAAAACAACAAAGCCTTCATATTTTGTTGACTAAATACAAATGCACAAAATTAGTTTCCTGTATCAAAATACGGTCATAGACCTCGCTAAAATGTTTGATGGACACACTTTTAATGGTATTAATTAGTTGTTGTTTGTTCCGTATCTAGTCTAAAATTACATTTATGGAGACATCTACCTACATAAAAATATTAATACAAAAAAAACATATAAAGAAACCTTGAAAAATCATCTAGGAAGTAAACCCGTCTTGCGCCACCGCTACGCAAATCGTTTGGCCACTGTGTCGCCTGGTGGTAAGCGATGAAGCGGGATAATATATATTAAAACATATAGATTATAACATTGAGACTATTGTTGCATTCATAATAATAATAGTTATGATCCGTAGAACCTGTGTAGCTATTGTTAGAATAATTAATGTACGGTAATTAATCACATTTACACGCTCTGTAGATGTTCAGTTAACACCATTATTTGTTTTTGTAGCACATTGTCTTTGAAGATGGGGAAGAACTTTAATTATTTTTATTCATTTGTAGATTCTTATCTACCTATTCTAAATAAATTAGAATATAAAAAATAACTTTAGTATAGGTACGTAGTGTACTTTGTCTTTACGCTATTTTCAGGAAAGCGTCTTTCTGTGTTTATTATCTTAGAAACTTTGCCTACTTAGCGTCTACTTTAGCCGCCTTTGCTCACATCTTGAATGCAAAATATGGTATCTATACTAATGTTGCATTACCACATAACCAAATCAGCGGGCACGTAAAATGAAATAGCTTCTATCTCGAATAAATGTGAGAAATATTTAAAATCGTGACTGTAGAAGTGTAGAGTGACCGTGATATTTGGTACCTACTAATATGAATATTCAAACAAGTTGGATCGCCGGTCTACGGTACGGGCTCTCGTCTGATCTCGTGTGATCGTGTGATACGGGCGGGGGCGGGCGCGGGCTACAGTGACACCGGCGCGGGCGCAGGCGTTGTTGATTCATGCATGTTACGGAGCCACGCTAGTAGACCTCGTTTTAAATTATGTAACAAACATAAACGTATTTTCGTAATGTACCTATATGTATCCAAAATTGCAACATTTGGGACACCGACATTGTTGGTACTCACTAAATCATATGTACTTATCTAATTATCACTATCTGCTTTTACATTATTATGTATTGTATTGTCAAACATAACATGTTTATAATATTTTTATTACTTTGCCGACTCGTTAATATCAGTATATTAGCAAGTTATAAAAGTGTTACGAGTACATGTAACAATATTTTTTTCAGCTTTAAATAAAAAATGGTTATCGAGTGTTTTATTGGCAAACTTTTACTTCATCGAATTGTATAATTACATGTAATTACAGATGCGCAAGGTTGTCCAGCATTTATGGACCGAAGGCATTTTGGTTACATCGATACTCGTATGGTATAACTATCGTCTGAGTCGAGATAAATATTTGGGTCATTGTTAAAGAACTATGTCATAATGTATGGTGGAGTAAAGTTAGCATTTTTGATTAATGTGCACCTCACCTTGCTAATCTACATAAACGATAAATCAACGCAACTCATTTAGAGATTGGTAATAGATATCATATTATACTGTTTTATTCAAAACATTTTACTATTTCAAGGTTTTTCAAAGATTATTTTTAACCAATAACTAACTTGGTAGATTGTTTGAAGATATTTTTGTTTTTAAAATAAGTATCGGTTGCAAAATCTTTCTGATTTGGTGTGTTCACTTTAAAACAAACGTAATATGGATTCTACAAAAATATAGTGATTACGTTCGCACTTAGCTTATATATCTACTACAAAAATATTATACTATGCCTATAAAACGTATTTCTTTGCACAAAATGTTAGCTAGCAAAACAAAATATATTGATTTAAATATGTTTATCTTTCCGTGTGGACTTTATAAGTATTTGCCAGCTGTTTACTGATGTTTAAACTTATTTACTAATTGCTAGACCAACCAGGCCTTGTACATTAGGTACATGATAATGTAATGCAAGTAAACTTAGTTACGAACCTAAATACATGCCTACCTGATTTTGTAACGCGGGTCTTTCTCTCCCATAGAGATACACGGGTCAAAATCCACCAAGTTACATGAATAGAAACAAATTTTTGAAAAAATATAGTTGCGAAATGATTGCTTTTTTCTAAAAAGGAAGGTGCAGTTTAGCCTTGTGAATTAAGCAATAGTTTTTTAACAACCGCAATACTGTCAACCATATTAATATTGATATCGAGAAATGTGCAAAGAAAAGAAGCTCTTTCTCACTTTTGACCCGCTTTACTTCGAATGTGTTTACATAATTATGTGACCAACCGATAAGTACCTTGAACCACCAAAAGTTTATTGCTAAAGTTAGTGTTTTATGCAAACATTTGCTTTGAATAGTGGACTTTTCTCGTGAGAGTTTTAGGTCATTCTTATTTTGATGTGTCTGGATAAGAATGTCAAGTCAAACATTATGAATGTTAAAAAAAAGTTTTGTAAATTCACTTTCAACTTTAAAGGTAGACTTAGGCTTTTAACGGTAGTGTTTATGACAAACCCCTCTTAACTGTGACGTCACAGGCTAAACTAAACTGCCAGGAAAACTAAATTAGTGTTCGAGAAACATGTTACAATTGTACAAGTATAATATTGTGTATGTACTCGTACCTATGTATAAAGACTCGAATCCTGTTTTAACTTTGGCAGGCAGTATTTCCACATTCAAAAGTTGAGCTCTTAATAAAAAAATGCTATTGCCACGTTGTAATAAAAAATCCATTTAATACAAAATGCGTGAGTGTCTTTTAAGTGCGTAGTTAAATTTTTTTTGAAGTTAAATGGGATATGGGATTATACGAGTAATGTGCAATTATTTTTAATTGATATGCCATTAGTCACTTTGAGGAAGCCATTTGTAAACCTAGGTACAATAGAAGATTTCAAAACGATATTTTGTTGCTATTGATTTATAAATTGAAACTGAACACTTTCCTAATGTTATTGTAATAATTCACGCGATATTTTTGATAGGTATTTCGACTTTTATTAGTACCAAAAAATATTATATAAACAATTAGGTTTATTTATTTATACTACAAATATAATATAACTAAATAAATCACTGGCAATTAATTTCATTTTTATAAAGATAATCGAAAAAAAAACTTACGTTGAGACGTTTTCGCGCGTAAGCAAATCCGGCAGGGGCCGCTGCAGCGTGCTCGACGACGCACAAACGCGTTATGACCAACCCTGCCGCTGGAACCTGCGTCTTCTACTATGATTACAGATACTGTGCAATAATGTTACTGGCATACACCAAAATCTGCCATTCTTCAAACATATTTTACTCCTCAATTCTAAATTAGCACAACCTAGTCATTACAATTCTAATATACGGATTCTTAATTAAGTTATACGCTATTAAACGTCGTTTCCATGTAAAATGTGTATTCTTGTTTATGTAATGGGTCGTTTCATGTAAAATATTACGTGTTTGTACACCTTTAATGATAAATGGACACTAAAAAAACGTGTGTTGAAGATGCTGCATAATGTAGGTACCAAAAAAATGTATAGACTGAAATTGTGTGATGCGTACTGAGCCTTTCAATTTTGAAGTGTGTGGAGATTATTATATAAGTCTACATGTTTATAACACACATGCCTGACTAAAAAAAAAATCAAGTTAGTACTAACATAGTTTTTAAGTTGTCCTACTAACATAATTCTATTGTAACTTATTTTTGTAAGAATATGTACATTTATAAATTATGAAATAATTTTCTGAAACAAATAATTTATTTTTATTACATATATAAAAATATCAGTCAGATCGGAAAATGTCTGTAATTGTGAATTGAACAGTATTCTTGTTAAACATTATTATAGTCGACACGTACGAAGGACAATATTTATCGCGGCATAAACTAGAGTGAATGGATTACTTAATTGATTTAATTTTCTTAAGATTACGTTTCTTTTTTATTTATTTAGTGTTTCATAAAATGGCTATTTTCTATGTTTATTCCACATAGATAATGATATATTTAGAGCTCTGTACTGTCGAAAAGAGGGGTTTCTCGTGGTTTTCATACCGAGTTAGAGGGTAGGACATTGCAATTTACAATTATCAGGTTTTTTTAGAGGGCTGCAACAAAACCAAAAAAATTTTTTGTTAAAAATTTGGAATAGTGTATAAGTACTTTTTTTATAATCCTAGGACTAAAGGTACATTTAGGAAAGACGTAACTACTTAGGTAGGTCAAATGAATTAAAAAAAAACCTAAGTTGCAAGCATCTGTTAGAGATGTTATCTTTACTAAATACAAGTACGTTTTAATGAATTAAATAAAGTAGGAAATAATTTCTATTATTTAGGTCCGCAACAATAAACGAACATGTTCACCATGAAACCAAGATATCCTCGTACTTGAAGATAGAGTTAGGTAAGGCCTAGTCATCTAGTGCTGATGTCGTTACATCACGAGGTCTCTATACCTAAGTACTCAATGTTGCAGGAAACTAACTTTTTACGAAAACATACACACATAAAAACAGTTCTAGGTAACCAACATTTTTGTTAAGACTATTAAAATTATATGGTACTTACAACATAAATTGTGAAAAGTATTTACATTGTACAGTGGCATTATGTACCATAATGTGCATCTATACCCCTTCGAGGATTAGAGACGCGACAGTGAAAAACAAAATATAAAAAAAAAATTCATAAGAATGACTACCAATTTTATTATAAAAAGCATGTTCATATTTCCTTTGACTATAAGAAATGAGTAACCTAATTACCTACAAAATTTACATTAAAACAAACGAATGATACGAGATCTAGGACAAATCAATAAAAATTTGAAACAAAGGAAGCCTATGGGTTGGCGAGATTGCTTTGCCGGCCTACTTTCCGTGCTGTATGCTGTAACAGCAATAATTTAAGGGTTACGTCCAGTGTATTGCGATGTTACTGTTTGCACTCGTAATACACATAGCATGAGAATACAAGTACTTTGATGCGAGACTAATTGTATTTCTAAATTACCTACTTTTTGTTTAAACGAAATTGTAGCACGGTGTTCCAAAAACCGTGCCCAGTGGCTGTAGTGGCACAATGAGGCTAATCAGTGGGTAAATCTTTTTATAGGTCTATTCTCATAGTTAAGCAATTTGGTGGACTCTGCTCATTACTATTTACCTTTTTAAAATATCGGCTTTGCTTGTCCTCGGACATAGAAATTCAGTGAGGTTGGTAAAAGCTTTTATGAAGAAAATACATAAATGTCCATATATATGTATGTTTGTCACCAAATTGTATCTCATGTATCGCGTTATCGTAACAATTGTTTCACAGCTGATGGATGATGTCTTTTGTTGTTAGAACAAATACTTAAAACAGAACAAAATAAATTTTAGGGCTCCATATGGACGTAATTCTTGTTGATTTTAGTCATTATTATTCGGTAGACATTGACAACGGAAGCAGGCACTTAAGTGAAACTTTATTGACGGCTTGAAATGTGCATTCACAGACAGACAGTATGTGTATTTTTACTGGAAATATATATGATGACCTATATTTAAAAATAAGTTCGGCTCCATACAACAAGTGGACTTTTATAGCTATTTTTGTAGATATTTTATTTATATACTACCAATATAGTATCGTACTTATTTTGTTAGTATGAGCTTAGCTGGGATTCTTTCCAGATTATGATATAAGGCGCGCCCACCGCAAGGCGGGAGAAGTCATTGGATGATTTTCTACTCACAAACGTGCACGGAGAGGCTACGCACGTGTATTAAGCTTCGCTTTGTAAGAATATGTATGTGGTTGTGTCCAGTCCAACACTCGGAGAGGCTATGGATGAAATTGACGTCATTGATACACGCGTGGCTTGCTTGAATAGGTGGCTACATAGCTCAACGTGTGTGTACGTTTCCACTGGAGGACACGAATATGACCCATGACTATGTACAGCTCACTTATTGCAGCGCAGTTTTCAATCATACCGTATCACGCTAAAGATAGTCGTGGGTCGTAGTCGTGTACTCCAGTGGAAACCTGGACCCGGGTTGTCAAACAAATTAATACACGCCGCCCGACCAGAACCAGACCCGTGCCATCAGACCTCTACAGATGGGGCCCAGTATGGCTGATGCCTGATCCGGAGCTGCGGACTACCTAACAGGTTTACCGGGGCGTAACATCAGTCCTTTAGTCAGTAAGAGTCTGACACTCCTTCTCGCCTTGCCCAGGGCGGGAGAATACATTGGATGACATTCCAGCCTCAAAAAAAAAAAAACTAAAATATGCCGCGTGCCCGTGCACAGCATGCGCCGCGGTGGGCCCTAGCCTTTACTGCGACTTGAAAAGTAATTCCAAAACCAGTCCTGGTTTTAAAAGTATAGCCTAGACAATCATGATGATGTCCTTGCATTGCAGCTATATGCAACTATGTAGATTATTCTATGCCAGACCAAATGTGAGAGTTTCAAATTTTAAAGTTCATGATGGCGAAATATCTGATTCACGTTTCTTTATAAATAAATACTTAATTGCTATTTGAGATAGTTAACTAAATGATTTATTTGGCATTATGATTTATATTTATAGAGTACAAGTATATATTTATACATAGGTAAGTACCGGACCTAGTACCTCCTTAAATTCAGAGCGCGATCTTCCCTTCCTTGAGGATCTCAAAGCGAATTGTCATTGTCTCCAATCCAGTCCCTTGACTGGTGATGCTTAACTTCTTAACATTTGATGTTTAACTTCTCTTACTTATAGGAAAAAATAAGCAAATGATAATTATTTAAGCCAGCTCAATATAATCAACCAAACTTCCAATTATTAAGTTTGGTTAGTTTTGAACATTAAAAGGTAAGTTCCACCAGAACGTGGTAAGTAGAGCGTGGTTCATATGAGTGGTTCATAGTAGTGCTTTATATGTAGTGCGTAGTTCGTAGCACGAAGTATATTTCATGCTGACGTAACGCGTAGTACGTAACTCGTAGCGCGTTCTACTCGTATGTAGTTCAAACAGCGTACTACGTAGTTCATAGCGCGTACTACTTAGTTCATAGCGAGTAGTAGGTACGTAACTCTTAGTTAGTAGAGTACTCTTCGTAGTAAGACAGTACGTACGAAGAATGTAGCATGTAGTTCGCACGAAGTACCTACATAGCTCGTAGCGCGGAGTACATAGCTTATTGTATTTAGCACGTAGCGAGTAGTACGTAGCGTATAGTATATAGCTCGTAGCGAGTAATACGTAGCTCGTAGCTTGTAGCGAGTAATACGTAGCTCGTAGCTTGTAGCGAGTAATACGTAGCTCGTAGCGAGTAATACGTAGCTCGTAGCGAGTAATACGTAGCTCGTAGCGAGTAATACGTAGCTCGTAGCGTTTAGTACGTAGCTCGAAGCGAGTAATACGTAGCTTGTAGCGAGTAATACGTAGCTCGTAGCGAGTAATACGCAGCTCGTAGCGAGTAATACGTAGCTCGTAGCGAGTAATACGTAGCTCGTAGCGTTTAGTACGTAGCTCGAAGTTAGTAGAGCGTAGATAGATGCAGGAACTACGTAGCGCCAAGTTCCTACACAGCTCTTAGTAGAGCGTGGTTATTAGCCCCTAGTAAATAACGCTCCGTAGACAGGTTAGTTTCGTACCACGTAGTATATAGCGCTTAATAGAAAGGTTCGTTTCGTATCACGTAGTGCGTAGTATGTCACTCGTAGCAAGCTATTAATTGTAAACAAGTGCAAACATCTATAAAATTAATCGCTGGAAAACGCTGCTACGCGCTACGAGCTATCGCTGTAGTATTTTTCAATCAGGTTATAATTTTGTGGGATGAGTGCTGAGTGGGTGAGTCTCAAGTTTATGTACGTTTGTACATTTTATTTTTAGTTCGTCTTATGTGCAGGGTAAGGTACACATACCTATCAAGACACAGATTTGGCAGCTCTTGAAATTACTGGTATTAGTA
The DNA here is from genome assembly GCF_023101765.2 of Spodoptera frugiperda. NCBI lineage: Eukaryota > Metazoa > Arthropoda > Insecta > Lepidoptera > Noctuidae > Spodoptera > Spodoptera frugiperda. The sequence continues at coordinate 8,347,878 of NC_064236.1, forward strand.
TAACGGGTTTTTTTTTTCATTGAGCAGTCGTATATGCAAGCGTGTGACTTTCCGAAATTGTACCGTAGAATTTTAGGAAGCGTAGCGCATAGAACCATAGAAATAATTAAAGTAATTATACAAAGATAAAAGGCATTTAGATGAATTATTACAACTAATCATGTGCACATTATTCAGATCAAGTTTAGTAATCATGGTATTGGATACGAAAAGGCTACAGGAACTACACAGCCAGAAATAAAACACAAATTGATAATTTATTAAATTTAATTAAAACCGTAGTTTATGACAATAATTAACAAAACCGATTAAATTAACAATGGTTATACATAATTTAGATTGCTTTATTTATAACTTCTTTCTATTATTGCGCGTAAGTATATTTTATAAGTAAAAAACTCTAAGGCAACTTTCATAAATTTGTCCTATGTTAGATTCTTCTTATCAGTAAGTATATGAAAGGTAATTAGAGGAAGAAACTTATTTGAAAATTTGTTTCAAGTTAAGATAGTTTCTCTTAGGAAGGGTACGGTGACACTCGATGCCATAAATTGGATGCTTAGCCGTCACTACACAGCATGGCATGGCTCTCAATGAATCTCAATGGACTTTCCATTTAGATTTTGGACAAGAGGTAGTTAAAGAAATCTATATTCTCCGTCCCTAGCAATCCAGTAGACAATAATGTACAGTTCCCAGCAGATCAACTTACTATTTTCTGTCAACTTTCCTCTCATTTCATATTCAACTTTATTCCTTTAGACGTAAAACCGTAAAAAAAAAATAGGGGTAGGTTAACGTGTTGGAGTACAACATTAATTTAATGTTGATGGAAGATGCCACCTACCAATATCGTACAGTCGTACAATGAAATACTAAAATGCAGTTCTGATTTTTCTTAAGAAATAGCATATTTGAACATTTTTGCAGCAGGCTTTGGTGAATATCTTGACATATTTTGCATATCAAAAGACTTTTTTCGTACAAATACAGTCAGGAATCATGGAAGCTCTTGAACGGATTGTAATGAAACTATGTCAATAACAATCCCTAGTAAACTAATAACAGTTATGTATTATTGCTAAAGAATTTAGTCCAAACTCCAAATGAGAAAGTATATTAGAGAGACACAGTCATTGTTGTTCTCACATAATTATGGAGTTCCAGAGAACTTTGAAACGATAGTATAGTTGATGAAATCATGTATTTTGATAGACATTACCACAATAACATCCGAATAATCAATCGATTTAACGTTTAAAACATTTTTTAAATAAACACATGATTTTATAGAAAAAAAACAATATTAACTACATCTTCAAAAAAAAAAAATGTTTTTGCGAAGGTATAATTGTAGACAATATTAATAACAACGTCACGTTGCCGACATGATACGTACTTTTCTTGGTAACACACAAAAAATTCTATAAAAATAAATATGTTGTTTTTAAAATCGATTTGTTGCGCAATATTTTCGAGCAAAATCGATTAATTAAATCGTTTACATGTTCAATCAATCACCGTATCCTTCCTTTGGGAAATACAGGTAAGTACTTATAACTAGGAAAGGTGAAAAATAGAGGCTAGAAGTAGGCCAAAAGTGGGAGTTTAAAAAGAGTAAAAGGCAGATTATATTCTCTAGGTACCTAATTACAATAGAATTCATTGATTTATTTTGTTTTTTAAGCATTGATGTCCCTCAGCGTATGTTTCTACTAATTACTCTATTTCTTTTCTGTTTGGAAGATTTCTGTAATTCTCTAAGGCACCTGTAGTGGATCGAGTGTAGAGTCCGGGGAATTGCCGTCAGAAATAATTATTTGCGTGGACTTGAAAATCTGATCATGTCACTACGCACTAGCGTTTGGATTATAAAAGAAAACTTGGCATATTATTATGTCAATCTCATTCACCCTTTATTCGTAATTGATTCTGAGTTTTTTATCCATGTTTCAACTTCATAACATTAATACTCTCATCAACTTAGCACATCGCTAGTGAAATAGAAAAACAAATATGTTCCAATGTATATCCCCGGACTTGATTCATGTCCAAAGTAGCCAATCAAGTTTGTACATTACTTTTGTTAAATATTTTTTATACTTCTTCATTAATAATTATTAGATACAAAAATAAATCTACATAGACAATTTAGGCAGTAATATTAGAACTTTGGATTCGGGGAGATATTTGTACCGGAATTATCAATAGACTAACACTTTACTCGTCTACATTTGCTAATCTACATATTAAAGTATCTAGCAACATCGCTGAAGCCCGCCTACCAAGGAGACTTAGCACATAGTTCTGATGATAAAGCGTAATTAATTTGTATCTTCATTGTTTACTAAATCCGACTACGACAAATCATTACGTACATCGACAATGCGCGTTTGACCACTTACCATATCCATTCTGTCTTTTGCAATAACATATGTGCCGAGACAGGTAAAGATTTGACAGTATTTACTTTAACTACAGTTAGATAAGTATTACTATAACGTAAGTATATATTTATTGTCTGGTATAAAAATAGCTATATATCCCGTTAGAAGATGGCCAACCACAAACACTGTCGACTGTACAAAATAAATAACGTTACTTTCTCTAGCAGTTCTACACATCAATATGACAATTAACAGGAAATTAATAATAATTCTATTTACTGTAACATAGGTACGTAGGCATACGATGATAAGTCTTATATTAATATCTTTAATTTAGTAAGTACCATGCATGTGTATTATTTAACTCTGTTACTCAAGGTTCAATATTTGACGTATTGCTTTATAGAAGTATACAATGTGATAGGGGTGAGACTTCTAACACGTTAAGGCTGAGTACTACATCTAATTTTATTGACAAAAAAAATAATATGGGGCGTTGAACCCCCAATTGAAAATATTGAAAGATAGCGATTTTTTCGGTAAAAATAATTCAGAAATGTTTTTTTTTCTCACCAAAACATTATCAAACATATGAAAAAAGTAATGAATTAGTTAGCCAAGGTTATTAGCTACTGTTTGTCGTTTTTTTTTGTTTCTACGACGCATACAACCTTTGATATCACATAAAGTAAAAAAAAAAAGATTAAAATAGCCATAATTTTTAGGGGGAGGTTCAACCCCCCATATTATTTTTTTTGTCAATAAAATTAGATGTAGTACTCAGCCTTAACGGGCTAGAAGTCTCACCCCTATCACATTGTATAACTAACACACAGTATAGAGACGATGACCACGGCATGATATGAACATATTCATTTTGCTATTTAAGTAGTCCATCAGACGGTCAGATACGCTTAGCGTTAGACTTGTATCTTTCGGTTGACTTAATTTGTTTATTAACTACTTAATTAGATAAAGCGCATTAAGGTTAGGGAGTGGCAGTGCATACTACGCCATAGCCAAGTACCCAGTGTACTGAGGCGTAACGTAGTATGATAATATTTCGATTCAATGTATCGCCAACATGTCTTGGTAATGTGAAGAAATACGTGTCTAAGATTTTTATACTCAATCTGATGGATAGTCAATACTTTAGTCACCATCTCTATCATAAACAAAGGTATACAAATTCTATACTTTAATGGTTATTGTACCTATTGTAACGTATTATCAAAATAGATCTTATTTCATAAACCGATTAAAGGCACCAAAACAATTACTTAAAACACAATCTATTTCACTAGAGTTATCTTATTTAATTATCTGATAAGAATTCTGCTACCAGAATTTAAATGTGAACAATTGACTATTATTTTAATATACTCTGCCTTCATAAGTTTGCAAAATATTAATATTAAACATTTAACTAGATTGAGAAGTACATGAATTGAACTATAACAGTGTAATTGATATTGCGAGTCTGAGCAATAATAACAAGTACATAACCCAATGCCGACACCAGGAGTTTATTTAATAAGACATTTTTTATTTTAGATTTCAGAAGTTAATGTATGGTGTAAAAACTTAACTTGGTTATACAGAAACTTTCACACACAACAGAAGATGGCTAGGTATACTAACTTTCGACTATTTAACTATAGAACACATAGTAATATATGTATAGTACATTTAGCTATTGCTTATATCTTTCCTTTAGTATATTGATTTGAATAATAAGTATTTAATGCATCACAGAAAACTGTGTATCATTTAAAAATGTATATGTATATATAAATAATATTCTAGCTGTGCATGTCCAATATAAATATCTGCAAAAGTACAAAAATTGCTATCTGTATTACAATTAACAATATATTAAATAGTATCGTAGGCTAGTACATGGCAGTTACCGTCAGTAAATAATGGGGCAGTTAATTAGATCAACAATATGTATAATTATTTAAAGACATTAAAAAGACAGTCGATATTATTTACCTTCAATTCATGTTATGTGATAACTTGTGAACAACACTGGTATAAAGTGGTGTATGCACAAATAGTCACTAAATATATATTGCACTGTATTGGTATTGTTCTATATAGCAAAAATATAAATATTTGCTCTATTAAATACATATCCCTTTATAGAAGTTATATATGTATAGCAATATATCTATGTAATAACTTGTGTTTGAATATTATATAACTGAATATATAAATAACGGTAAGCTATAATCAGCTATAAACAATTCTACACTAATTAACAATGTGATCTGTTAAATAACTCGGCATATATACGGTTTCTTAATACATAGTATTAAAGAGGCTCCACACGACGACGCCACGACACCGCAATGACCCCGCATATAGACTTAAGGATCAATTTAGTACATAAATATATTATTTTGTTTCCAGTAATGACTTTTGATATCGTACATTGAACAACAGAGCCTGATCAAGTCAATAGTTTGTGTAAAATGCTTTCTTTGGAAATTAGGATTACGACTTCGAAATACCACCCCTTTTCTCCATTTTATTCATAATTATTTTTAAGTAGGTAGGTGCTAATAGCAGTTGAATCATTACTGGCAAAATTTACTGACATTATGGAGAAAAGTTGATCCTTAAGTCTTATTATCTTTAAGGCCTTACTGAACAAGGGACGAGGTAGCTGAGCGGCAGTGACATCATGTGCAGAAGTGTTTAGGCGGTGCTACTGCTGATACCTTTTCATTTTCCTTTCCATCTTCTTCTTTTTCTTCTCATCTTGTTCAGTGTCCTCAGGTGCTTCTTGGAAGAACCATGGTCCAAGCACATTCTTCCACAGCAGCCAGAAGGCTCTTAGTGGTACGAGCAACAGCAAGAACCAGAAGTAGTTGGACAAAATGGTGAGAACATGAGTCAATGATGTGAGTATCACTATGTCTTTAACATGCCTGGAAATACAAAATAAAGGCATGTTACCACTCTTGTATTCACCAATCTACATAATATTACTGTCTGGCACGTAATGTTGAAATAATAGCATGCCATACTTCCCAATTTTAACATTCCTTTTAAGATTTCGACTATACAAATTCATAAATTACATTTACCTAAACTACATCTTTTCAATCTAATGAGGTGACCAAGATCACCTATTAAATGATTATAAGCATAGAATGGATTTGGTACCCCAGAAAACATTGTTATAATTTAATTATGATAACAGAACACCACCACTCTCTATTAGAACTAAACTTTTCTAACAATGTGGACATTTTTTTAGCAATTAGGATTGCAGGGCACACTAAAAATCTAAACAGAGACAGAAAAGGCGCAAAAAATCGCATGCAAAAGCTAAAACTTAAAAGTAATCAACTAAAACAAAATCAACAGGTATTGTCTGTTTGCTACTGTTTTACTTTAACACATAAAACATTTGCTATGCCATACAAGAAGTTCCTAACTAGTATCTATTTTAAGTAACTCAATTAATATAATCATATAACATTTGTAGCATTTAATGTTAAGTTAAGAGGAATAAACTAAATTGAAATGTGTTTAGCATGAAGCAACAGGTCAACAGGTGGCTGTTTGTATGCAACATGTAAGTACCTGTTAACGGTTACATTATTTAATTCAATAAACTGATAAAAGATCAAGTATAGACATGTAATTTTACTGTAGTAGTGTTTAATAACATAATTTTTGATTGTTTAATGTGATAGAAATTGAAAAGTAGATATCTGACAGGTAGCTATTAAGCTTTACTTCATTCTGTTTTAAATGCTCTTGTTGTGCTGTAACAAACTACAAGCATTGTCTCATATTAATTCTGGGTATCACCACAACCTAGCACTGTACCTACTACTTAGCAGTAGGTTCTTTGGCTTGCCAACAAACAAAAGATTAACAGTACACACATTAAAATCAATCGCAGTGCAGGCAACAGCTAACAAAACAATACTTACTCGCCCATCCCACCTTCCATGTTCAAGTCCAAACCTGGATCCAGGAGCTGTCCATTGTTGCCAGTGTATGTTGGCCGGCTAATATATTTCATCATTTGATAACAACCACCATAAATTAACAATACCAGTACATTCATGACCTGAAAAGAAATAGCAACAGTATAAAACATGTGAATACAACCCTGTAGCATGATTCTTAATTTATATGAATACAACCAAATAGGTTGGCTTGGTAGTAGTTTTAATACAACTTACAATAACTCCAGTAGTCAAATCTTCTAAATACAGGCAGGTAGTGACTACTCCATAAGCTGCAATTGCTACCAGTGACATGTTGCGATAAAAATTAAGTGTCACTGAGTTCTCCAACAAGATCTGCTTAGCTCCTTTCGTGGGAGCTTTTCCTTTTTGCTGGAACAGATTAATTTTCATTTTATTAAAATTATGTTGATATGTTGTTGTGTTGGGATTACTGTACGACACATTCTTAGCGTTTTCCACAAATTGAAGTTACGGTTCGGGTGGACATGTGTATGAAAGTTAGGAAAGTAAAAGCACCCATGACTCAAAAGAAAGTCCTAGCGTAAGACGCTTCAAATAAAAAGCCGCAGTAACGTCTTAATATTTAAGTGAAATGTAGGTCAAAACACTTATTTCTTAATGTAAAAGAGTTTAATATCAGTACTATTACGAATTTAACCTACAAATTTTATGAATTCATTAAATATTTATAAGTAATTTTTAAGAAATCGCCTGTTCATGCTAAAGAAACAAACTTACCGGGGCCATGGTTCTGGTTATTCTCTTGAACTTATCCTATATTTAAAGCTACGTTATTGTAAATAATTGTGAAAAATATATTTTTGTCATTTACACAACATCAAAATCATAGAGAAATTTTGAGTAGCCTGCCAACATAGACTGCTTGTTGAATTCGTCATTTCATCCATTCGCGGACGACGTTTGACGTTTTCCTGTGACGTTGCGATGATGACGTCAAAACGTCAAAGTCAAGAATATTTTCTATTTCGGATTCGTGTCTTTTTGCTAAAGAAAATATCCGAATCATAAATGATAGAATTATAAATTAAGTATACAATTAATGCATTTAACTACTACATTAGATTATAGTCGTAAATATGAATCTGATTTGACGTATTTAAAGTAGAGAATGTTGAATAATATGCAGTTCACCAAATGGATAATAGATGGCGCTAGGTGAGAAATCCAGAACATTATCGTTACCATTTCAAGTGGCTTTGGCGTAGACAGAGAAGCTTTGGCAACGGTACACAGAACGATGAGGAAAAATGGGTAGAAAGACTTAGGTAACAGAAAACCTAAATTTTACAATAAAAGATCGGGTACCTACCTACCCTATGATGAGCTAAAGTAAGTATGCAACTTTTTCCGACACTCAGTTTCCATAACAGAGTATATAAGAATTAAGTACCTAATTTAACTTACATATAAATAATTACCCAAGTATAATTTAAGTTATCCTGGTTGGGCCTGCTAACGTCGCGATGATAGGACTTCATTGGTAAAGTGGTGAAAAGAACTACTTACAGTCGAACGAGAGGTGTCAAGTTCATTTCGAGTTTTTTGCAGTCAAATTCATTTTTCTGTAAGCTAAAAGCTTTTTCTAAATGCTATTTTATAGAATTTAGGCTCAAAAATACCGTATGACGTCGGTGCTATACCTAAAAAAGAAAAGGAATTAAAATGGGGTCAAGAAGGCATACTAAAAACAATATTACGAATATCAGTATTACGGCTTTCCGATTTGTTTATAAGGAAAATTAATCATAAGAAAAAGAAAGAAAATAAAATTATTCCCCAAAAATAGTAGGCAGAATGCACAATATCATGTGCACGTTATGAAAAAACCCTAATGTGAATTATGAGGCACCGTTAAAGAAAGTACTTTTTATTTTCCGAGCTGTTCAGTAGGTAAGTACAGGGTACACACATGCTGTAACCATTTATTGCTAAAATGGGTACAGACCTATCATATCATACCTACACTGAATGTGTGAAACCAGTGTTATGGGTAATTACCTAAGCCGCTTTTACTACGGATAGACCTATTGCACTAAGTGCTTTCTGAATGTGCCATTTCGTGCTACGTTTCATATATATACCTATTTATTTATTACTGAGAATCGAGTAGTTTCCCAGGTCAAAAATAAATTATTTTGACATTTCAATACAATAAAATATCCCAAAATAATCGTACTTTCATTCATTAATTTGACGATGTACTTATTTATTTAATTTTTCTAGCTAATTTTATACAAGTAAACATGCAATTTGACGCAAAAAAATATGACGTCATAAGTTGCGATCTCCTACAAATTTACGTTTTTGACATTACGATAAAAGTATTGAATTTGAATAGTAGGAAACTAGAAAACTATCGTATTGCCAAGTGGAAAATCTTTACGTAGAGGTACCTTAGTGCGAAATGTTTTGTTTGACACGCTTGCGAAGAGAATAGAGGGCAGCTCTAAAGTTTCCTTGTTCAATAACGGCTGCCGATAACTAAACGTTTCCAGCTCAATAAACACTGTACCTAGGTCCTAAGTCGTTTACATTTAAACTACAGCTTACCTACTGACCTAAATCGGAAAGTTTGTTGTGATGTCGAGGTGTTTCTGGTTTTACATAACAAAGGATTAACCAAATAGGTTAAATAAATATTTAAAATAATTAACCAACGTAAGAGATCATTTCTGTGAGAAAATAACTATTGCAATATCAATGAAGAACGCGTCTGCATGCAGGTAGCGGGTTCGATTTCCGTGTCAGTGTCCCACTGACAAAAAACCACTCCGTTCCTACTGAAGCTTTTTGAGCCGGAGTGCCGGTAAACAAGCTAGGTAGTCCGCAGCTCCGGGGTAGTCCGTAGCTCCGGCTATTAAATGGATAGGGCATAATGATGACACTCCCCAGTGTCGTTATCGTACGACATTAATGAATAATGTCGTACGATATCCACGTGAAGAACTCTAGTGTTGAAGGATACATTCTATTCAGTCTTCCATACAATGACCAATACCTAATTACCTATAAATAAAACTGTTAAAATTAGGTCAAAGTTTTACCTAATAAAACAAGCACCTATTGCATCCTACCTATTGCATTCCCTAGTAATACTACGTGACTCTATATCAACTCGGATATAAATTAAACTCAGGATATTCGATAGAGGTTTTCACTAGTCGTCTCGTCAGAGAGACAAGTTTTGATTTCGCTGTTGATTAAAATGTAACAAAAAAAAATCTCGTTTCGCAATTTCGAAATCCGTAGCCGTCCCGCCCGAAGCACGGAGTGAATTTATTTGTGACCGCAATGCTCGCGGTCCGCGATGTCCGCAGTTTAGTTAACAACTGAAATATCTAATATTCCTTTCTTCAATCGATTTAAAATGCTGTACAATACCACTACATCTTATTATTTTTATGCTCGGAAAAAATCTTATTTATTGAATCTTATTTATCATGCAAAAATAAATCCAATGAATGCAATATTAATAGATAGCTAAGTGTGGGAGAGCCATTATAAGTGTGGGAGAGCCATGCTTCGGCACGAATGGGCCGGCTCGACCGGAGTGATACCACGGCCTCACAGAAAACCGACGTGAAACAACGCTTGCGTTGTGTTTCGTTATGTGGGTGAGGTTACCGGAGGCCCAATTCCCCCCTTCCCAATCCCCATTCCCGAACAACAACCCTTAAATTCCTAAGTCCCAAAAAGCCGGTAACGCACTTGTAAAGCCTCTGGTGTTTCAAGTGTCCATGGGCGGCGGCGATTGCTTACCATCAGGTAATACGTCTGCTCGATTACCGGCATGTCCCATAAAAAAAGATATTAAGTACCTACTTGGGTATTTTAACTTCCATTTTCGCTCACAACTTCGTCCAAGTGAACAAGAAGTAGAAAATCGGAGTCAAAATTAACCCATTTATTTTACCTATATCCTGAAAACTAAATTTCATAGGTAATGGAAAAATAAATTGTCAAATAAGTTCAATAGTTTCAGAGCTACTAGCAAAAAGTCAAACAGATAAATTAAATAAAAAAGGTATACCTAAAAACAATTCTGTTAATTTTAATTAATCCCCAACCTAAGTACCTACTAAATGTTAAAAAATACACAAATGAAGGGAACCTGATTCTCTTTTTCGAAACGAACACAAAGGAAGATAATAAAAAGACCCTTAATGTGTGTATTGCAGCATGTACTTTGTCAGTACAATACATTAGGTAACCACTGCACTGTCCAACTCTATTCACGATTATTTTAGGAAATAATAGTTACATTTGTATGAGACACCTGAGTAGGCACTTAATTGGTTTAGTGAGTGCATTATTGTCTGTTATATCCAAGTCCGTCCATTTTTTAAAGTTTATACTGCATTTATCGCATTAGGTGTGCATGTAATGATAGATGTAATGTTAGGATTAATAAATCTGTAGAGAGGTCAATTCTGTACATGAAATATATTTCCAAAATAACTATCAGCGGGTGATTAGTGATCGATACTGACGCCAAAAATACAATCAGATTTTTTTTTGTCTGTCTGTCTGTCTGTCTGTATGTTCTTTATAGAAATGAAAACCACTCAACAGATTTCAACGAAACTTGGTAAAATTATTCTTCATACTCCTGGGCAGGTTATAGTATACTTTTCATTACGCTACGGTCAATAGGAGCCGAGCAGTGAAGGGAAATGTTGGGAAAACAGGAGAACTTACTCCATTTTTTAAGCTTCCGTCGCGTGTGCAGCCTTAATGGTTAAAGCTACACAGAAATAATGTATGACGAAAATGTTATCCTTAAAATTGTTTAAAAAATATTCCACGACAGCAAATGTCTATCTCTTATGGTTGACTCACAATAACACGTATAACTCCCGATAGCTTAGCAGTTCGGAGCTTTCTGATTATATTTGTCTACTCTTACGTTTATAACACTCTCATTCATTTATTCATTCATTCAATATACAGGGGGTGTTACTGGATCGATACCAAAACCAAATATGTGATTAATTTTTTTTTGTCTGTCTGTCTGTATGTTCAGGCATCACGTGAAAATTAACTAACGATTCGAAAAGTAACGGTTCGATTTCGATGAAACTTGGTATAATTATACCTTATTATCCTTGGCATAAAATAGGATACATTTTATCCTGGAAAAATACGTAGAAAAAAATCTTTATTTTTCAGTTTTATTCTACAAAACGCGAGCTCAATAGCTCAGTAGCTCAATAGAGGGATCTCCTTAATTATTATGGGCCTCGCCGTATTTGGGTCCAATAGATATTTATAAGATATTGTCAGAGTTACTCAAAATGGAGAAATAAAACTACCACGCGAAGACCGACATCCACGCGGACGGAGTCGCGGGCGGAAGCTAGTAAATAAATAAAAATATTTAAAGTAAATGATAATACGCTAAATAACGCTCTTGTGGATAACTCCTTTGGTGTTGCCAACTACCGATTGCTTAACATTAGGTGAACCACAAACTCGTTTGCCACCCTATCAAATAAAAATCCCGGAGCTGCGGACTACCTAGCGGGTTTACCAAGGCTCCGGCTCGAAAAGCTGGAGTAGGAACGGGGTGGTTTTTTTAGTCAGTAAGAGTCTGACACACCCTCTCGCGTCGCCCAAAGGCAAAAAGACATGGGATGATTTCCTCCCATAAAAACAAAAAATAAATCATTTGTATTGTTTCTCACATGTAATTTGAAAACGCTTTCAGAAAACTGCTGTCAGCACTGCCACGATGTATAGCAATGCTAACTTCTTGTCCGAACAAACATCTAACAAAACGTAATTGTTTTTTACAGTCGTAGTTCCAATATAGGACTAAAAACCAATGAATGTAAACAGTACTTAAGCCAGATAAATAGGCCCTGCGGCTTTGTGTATTGTTACCGCATGGGTAGAACACGCAGGATATGAAACCTGTATCATTTCAACTGACATCAACTCTTCCATGTATATATTAAAAGTATTTTTTTTACAAAACATTTGCATGAATCATTTCCAAACATTGTTTTTCAACGTGAAAATTGGTTTAACTGTAAACTGTTATTTGATCATTGCATTTACTTATAAATTGGGGCTTTCAATTCGATTCGTAGGTAAATGAATATTTTGTTTGCTCGGTTGGATTAATTAAAAAGATAATATATATGGGAAACATTTACTTATTGAATTAAAATGAAAAAATACTTGTGATTGATCCGATCCAAACAAAAGAGATGCGGCATCGAATTTTAAAAAAATACGCACTCAATTCGTTGATAACATCGTCAACAGTGCGACTGAAAGTTAAAAATAAATAAAGGTTCTAACTGATTTTAATACATAAGATAAACTGCTGGTTACGACATTGCCTAGTATGGTACATTTGTTAAATAGTGCCCTTAGTATGATTTTAAGATAAGATTGTTTTACGTTTAAAGTAATCGAATCGACTGTGCGTTCAGCGCTCTAATTGATCGACTCTAATAAACTAACAAATCAGAGGGCCAAACGCGCTCTCGTTTCGTTTTCGTTCAATGTAAAGCAAACTCGTACTAGGGTACTACTGTAGATCAATTTTTAAAGTTATTTAAATGTTCGGATACAAATCCGTTATATCTGTTTATAAAATACAGCAGGTCTGTTAAAAATGCTACTTCTATTCTTTTTCATGTTATTCGTTTCGTTTATAGAATAAAGTGAAAAGTAAAGCAAAAGCCAATGAAATACCAACTTTTGACAACATACTCGTCTCAACAACCTGTTAAATAATGTGAACGAAATGTTAAAATTGAATTAACTCGGCACTCCGGTACTATGAAATTCTCAGTATGCCGACGGAGCCAGTGGGAGATGAAATACCTAGAGTAGGTACATTATCGAAATGAAGGTGATAATTTAATTTTTAGAAAAGGCAACTACAAAGGTGCAGGTAATGTAATAGAAATTCTGTTCCTTGAAATCATTTTTGCAGACACCTCTTACATTTATTATATACTTAGGTACAATCGACAGATTGGAGTGCATGCCACATTTAGGACGTTTTTATAAGTACCTAACTTATGTCTATTTTTTTTTAAGGGGGGAAGTCATCCTCCCAGGCTTCTCTCGCCTTGGGCGAGGCAAGAGGAAGTGTCAGACTCTTACTGACTAACCACCCCGTTCTTACTCCTGCTTTTTGATCCAGAGCCCTGGTAAACCCGCTTGGTAGTAAACCATGTCTCTAGTGGTTAGAAATTGACATTATAATCTTAGCAATAGATAGTATATAAAATATCCTAGATATAAGTGCCCAATGCTGAGCAAAAGACTCTTGTCAAACGAAGAAGGTTTGAGCATTAATCGTACTGATTAAACCGTTCCTACGAAAGGGTTGGTTTTTAGTCAGTAAGAGTCTGACACTCCCTTTCGCCTCGCCCGACGCGGGAGAAGGCATTAGATGATTTTCCCCCTTTTAAAAAAGCTAGGCTATTCTGTAACTTTCCATTCAAAAGATCAAAGTGATCGCGATCCACCTTATATTATATCATTGGCCTAAATGTCATTAAAAAAATTTCGACCTAAAATGGCTAAATTTCGATCAAAGGGTGACAATGCAATCAAGCTCACACCGAAAGTTCTAGTAGTTCTTTGTGAGTAAAAATTTAAACAATATTTCATTTTACGTATCCATTAGTAATTAATGTTTCATTTCACGTATAATTTTATACCTTTATGAAAAATAATATTTCATTTCATGCATCCATTAGTTAATAATGGTTATTTTATTTACGAATTCTGAATTAATGTTGCAGTAACCTAATCGGATCATGGATCAGATACTTATTGTGGAAATCAGACAGATTGAATTATAATTATAAAGTACTAGGTTCTGCCGGCGACTTCGCCCGCGGTCCCGTGGGAGAAAAAGTGACTTATTATGTGTTATTCCAGACCTCTGTAGCAAATTACGTCTCGATCCCTTCAGCCATTTTGATGTGATTGAGTAACAAATGTACACACAAACATTCGCATTTATAATATTAAGTAAGATTTTAGTTAGGTATACAAAAACTAGATTTATAAAAATCTCGGAGATGAAAAGTTACCTATTTTTCTGCCTGTCCAGTGAAATGATATCGAATTGAAACATCGCATGGATATTTTTATCAAACGAAACTTCACTCACACGTCTGACTTACCAACAGTAAGATTTAAATTTGGACTCAATTGTATTGAATAAAGGACTATAATTATGTTGTGATGACAAGTTTTATTATGCAACATTTATTTTTTATGAATCACGCCTGTAATTGAGGAGACGTATCACCTGATGGTAAGCCATCGCCGCCGCCCGTGGACACTTGAAACACCAGAGGGGTTACAAGTGCGTTGCGGGCTTTTTGGGGGTTTTATGGGTTGTTGTTCGGGAATCGGGGATTGGGAAGATCGGAAAGGGGGGGAATAGGGCCTCCGGTAACCTCATTCACACAACGAAACACAACGCAAGCTTTGTTTCACGTCGGTTTTCTGTGAGGCCGTGGTATCACTCCGGTCGAGCCGGCCCATTCATGCCGAAGCATGGCTCTCCCACACTTAAAAAATAAATATTTACAAAATCACTGGGATGGTTGGAAAGTAGCAAACATGCGAAGCGGGAGTGGGTGGCTACTGGCTAGTATTAATTAATAAGCATTACGTATTAATCCTAATCACGGATGTATAGGACTTGGCTAATTAAATAGACCTTTATCTTCTTATTGGATATCCTTTGTAGCTGTAATTTTATTTAAGCTAAATATCTGCATTGGGATTATTCATTTGTTCCCGGTTTAATTAATGATTCAGGTCGCTTTGTGGATTATTTCTGTTCATTTTGAAATCGAACGTTACGTACGTACTACGTAACGATGTTGTATCGCTCACCTAGTAATATATTGGCACATCTGCAAAAAATGCGCAATTGACTTGCATTCGTGCATATTAGTCTATTTATTTCCATATTCATCGAGAGAGATCGTAAGTGTCATTATACTATTATTGTAGTTGCGCCCCTCACGCACGTAAAACAACGGTTCATTGGTCAGTAAACTAAAAACTAAACAAACTATGAAAACCGTAAATGTGGGCAATATATTATTAGGTGTGCGATATGGTAGGTACATGAGTTTAGGCATTGATATATCAAAGTTCTGTATTAATATCTGACAGGGTGGCACCCTGCTGTGCTGCCAGTGCTGCCACCTATAGTCGTGACGTCTCTCAATTTCCTTCACGTCGTCCTTTTGTATAAACCTCATACCTAGACCTTAGAGAGGTACCCCGACAGATTTTACGAAGTTAATAGAGGTACCGACTCATAACAGTTTCAAAGCTACACTTCACACAATTTGACATGAAATTGTGAATACAAAATCAATACGAATCCTAAAAGCAATCATCATCAATAATCATATTTGGTTTGCCTGTAAATCTTCTGTAGCACCTATAAATGCATCAAATTAAAATTTTAAAAGTATTATCATAGAATTCAACAAATATTTGTTGTGCAAGTACAATATATTGCCTTTTACATTGAAATAAAACTAACATCTTGGCTACTTATTACATTTATCACTACTAGGGTAAAATGATGAAGGGTGATTAATTTATCACTTTTACCTCGAGTTTCGGTAATTATTAATAATAATAGTTAATTATTAATAATTTTCAATGATTCACTCTTACCGTAACAGTTACATGGATAAATAGAAGCTAGTAAGGTATTAACGGGGTTTGTAAGTCTTATAAGATTGATGAATAAACACGGTATTAAGGGAGTGTTTCCAAAAACTAAAACAGGTGAAGGTAAAGAACGAGATTTATTTTCAAAAAAGTATGGGTTTAATTGTAATTAACTGCTCGAGGCTGATATTGCATGAATAACACGATTTCAAATTGTAAAAACAAATAAAATAAACTGCGTTTTTCGTATGTATGAAACCGTGGCTCCTAAACTAGGGAAAACCTGTGAGTTACTGTGTGTTAGGCAACTGTTGCATTGCAATATACAATTTGTTGTAAATGGATGGTTGTACAAAAATATTAATCTAATAGCCGGATAAGAAATACAAACAATAAAAATAACAAAAGCCAACAGAAAAACTGTTCTTAAACTTTGTGAGTATTTTGTCAATGTATGCGTGTGTGTGTGGTAAATGATATCTCCGTACGGTACCCTAAGATTGTAGGCAAGTGCAAAGAAAAAAAAATCTGATCCTTTGAGTACAGAGGGCTTAGTACGAGTCTGTTTTACGATTAACGAGAGCGCGATCAGCGTTCTGATTGGTTGCTTCATTTGTGACGGCAAATCAGAGCGCGGAACGCTCTCTCGTTTCTTTTTCGTTCGACGTAAAGCAAACTCGTACTGAGATTACAGAAGCTATCTCGGGACCGGATAATTAAGTTTTCTTTCATCCGTTTTGCTAGAAATCTTTACTTAAATAGAAAACCGATTGGAAAATTCTATCTATAAAAATCTTGTGACTTTGAGGTTTTATTTTTATGCCATAAGTGGGTGATGGGTCCTTGAGTCACACAGGATATTGGGTCTTGCTATTAGAAACTGGGACTGTACTGGTAACTATATATAAATGTCCTTTATACATAATTATATCGATATTTCTCAATAGTTCGGATGATGACAACGGATATCACAAGGCCCTGGAGCTTAAAAAAATTGTTGAGTAAAGATTCTAAAGGTTGTATCGATTATACCGACCGACGCCTTTGAGTTTCCACAGAGGCATGAATCGCCTTGCGTCATTTAGTACTAAGATTGGATTTTTCTATTGACATAAGTAGGGAGAAAATCATCATTATCAACATCATCAAAATCATCTACTGAAGGACATTCATCGAACAAGGACAAGACAATTCAAGCAAATTATATATAAGTAATTTAAAATTATATCATCCAATTATACTTCTTCTGCCTTGGGTGACGCGGGAGGTCACTCAAAGTCAAACTCTTACTGACGAAACCACCTTAAAAACCTAAAAACCACCTCGTTCCCTTCTCCTGCTTTGAGCCGGAGCCCCAGTAACCTGTTACGTTGTCCGCACTGGGCCCCACATGTGACGGTCTTGCTCTTTGAGGCGCGCACAGTATTGTCTGGACGGAACTGTCTGCATGGTTCTGGTCGGGCGGCGAGCTACCCTTGTTCGCCGTCCGCAGACCCGCACTTAAGGTAGCCGGAGATCTAAGCTTGAGTTCGAGTTTGACTTTAGGCCTAAACAGAAATCTTTCCTCTTTATAATTATTAGTATAGATTATAATTAATTAAACGTTACAACAGGTAAAGGGAAACAATTTATATTCATTCTGCTTTATGGTATATCGAATGGATTTCTAGTTTCAGTTGACACATGACAGCAACACAATAGGTTCCTTTTCGGGATTTGGCCTGCGCGTTACATGCCATATGGCACGCATGAATTACTGAAATAATTTCGCAATTACGCGACTGTGTTACAGTGGAGCAGTACAGTATTTATTCGCAAATTCTATGAACTAATATTTTACTTAATAGCTTTCGAATAGGTTTTGTGAGATGATTAGATACTAAGTCTATTATTTTTTTCAGATGGAAATGGTTGTTATTACATTAAATATATTATGGCTTAGCTAGATTTGGCTTAAAATTAATAAATGATAAATGATAACAATAAGTATCAAGATAAAGATAATGTTTTACTAAGTTGGTTGCAATAGAACTTAATACGGTTTGATACGACTTTTTAAACTTCACATTTATAAATGGTGATAATTAAACTTCTTTGAAAGGCTGAATGGGTGTAACAAGAATAATATAAATTATAAAACAAACAATTT
Organism: Spodoptera frugiperda; assembly: GCF_023101765.2. Classification (NCBI taxonomy): domain Eukaryota; kingdom Metazoa; phylum Arthropoda; class Insecta; order Lepidoptera; family Noctuidae; genus Spodoptera; species Spodoptera frugiperda. The sequence continues at coordinate 8,366,108 of NC_064236.1, forward strand.
GACTCGAAAATCAATATTATTGCGACGGTCAATGCTCATAATAAATAACACCTATGTTATTTCTATTCTATTCTATTTTATTCTATGCACATTCTAATGTGCACTTTATTCCAAGATACTAGGAATCACGTTAAAAGGGAAACCGTATTGTATATCTTTTTATTGTTTTAGTACAAAATTGCAAAAAAATACTATCTTTTTCACAGACAGCTTAGCACATGGATTCACATAATGAAAAATGTACTACAAAGAGGAGATACCATAATGTGCACTGTGACAAAAAAGTCTCCGCTCTTTTGCTTCATGGATTAACTCGTGGATTAATCCATGCCCGTGTGGAATTCCAATACTTTTGTCTCGTACCAGAGCGCACCGTGTATCGAAACCTGTATTTTACCACTATTCCGAAAAGGTATTAATCAATGTTATACATTTGTTATTTTTATAAAATTTTAGTTCCATTGCTTCAAAACGTGATCTTATACCGCCTTTGTAATTGGTCTTCAATTGATGAGAGGGCTTTTTACCATCCGTTTAAAAGATCCGACGACCACCCTGCAATCACATAAGTGCATAATTTTTTACTTTTATCTATGAGAAGTGAATCCTGCAATACCAGTTAGTATGAATATAATTACATATATAATGCGCGTCCTTTGGTAAATAAATGTTCATTATAATTGACCTAAACCATCAATAAATCGATATGCTTAGCAAAAAATGCATTTTTACTATTGATTCGCTTCTGAGTAGCGATTAAAAGTCAGTATTTTACGTAGATAGCTAGCGACCTGCTTAAAAATCTTCATAATTGAATCAAGAATGTTTGAACCAAAGCCAGACTCGTTCATCTACTGTAAAGCATACCTAATGTAAAAGTTTGTGCATTTCATCTACCCTTTGTAAAGTAAATATTTTCAGCGCTTATTTTCTTTGTGAAGATTAACAACTGGTGAAGTCAGCCACACAGGCATGCTAACAATTTTACATGACAGCGTCTACTTAACTCCAGTGTAGTTGAAGAGTTCTTAAGGAAGTGAAATTCTGAAATTTCAGTTCTGTAGTCAGCAGTGACGGTGACCGGTTTACAAATTTTGTACAGCTACATGATGTATGTGTTACTAGATCGTGCATGGTTTCCTTATTAAATATGTCGAGCCATCACACCGGTGACGGTATACACATCGATTTCGACGATGGGCAGATCACTGCATGGTGATGACAACGGTTTTAAGTTTTTGGCTTGCACCAAAGGTCTTCAGGATTAATATAATTGCACCCAATGGCCTATAGGATTAATAATTTTATTGTAAAATTTTGAAATGGTACCAAACTCGTGTTTTGTGTCTCAGAAATTAGCATTTCCTATCGAATAAAAGATTATATTTATTAGAATCCAAATTATTAGATGAAATAAAACTTATTGTGAATTTATGTTTCTTCTTTCTTGACCTCCATCCAGCAACTTCATGGCGACCGTGACGCGGTCCAAGAGTATCGGTCAAACTACTGTTCTGGCCTATACTTTTCAGTCCGTTGGGAGAAATAGTATTCTAGTAATCTCTATATCTATGTTAGCAACTCGTTATCTAAGTTCCTCGAAGAGCAAGTGCAAATGAAATTACTTACAGATCTTGATAAAGAAATAACTTACAAAATATAAATTCTGTGCTGAACGCCAACTCAACATAATTAGGTATAAGCAGGTACATTATGTAGTACATATTATGAGATGTGAAGATAATAAAAGATTTTGAACAATCCTTCTCGAAATTATGAAATTTACGTGCATTTTTATGTTCCAAAGTATTTGGCAATGAATGTGTAGAACACGTACTTATGTATGTTTTAAGTGTACATACATAGTTATTATTTCCTTATAATTTAAGTAAATTGCAAACATTTTGTTCTTTAAAGTATTACGTAAGGAACTTAGGCAAAAGCAATAGTTGTTGTATGTTATTACACATATGACATTATACAATTAGAAACTTTAAAATCTTGTTGCCCTTAGGCAAGTTATTTAAACTTGGTACCTCAGCATTTGTTAGGTATTATGTAGGTAAGTATATGTCCGGAGCTGCGGATAACGTAACAGCTTACCGGGACCCCAGCTCAAAGCAGGAGAAGGAACGCGAAAATATTAATATTGATATTAATATTAATATTGATTCTGATATTGGCTTTACCTTGAACAGCGAGGGATACCTATGCACTCTAGATGCTATTAAAATAGAATAGAACAGAATAGTCATTTATTGATCATTTTGAAGTCCATAATATGTGAGACGTGAGGTTATCATGCTGATGGATCTATTATAATTCTTCTGATTGCAGGTTAATTGGTTTTGTGGTTGAACAAACAGCTACCTGACTGAAATAGCTGACTGCCTCGGTGGCCTAGTGGTTGCAAGTGCGACTGCCGGGCAAGGGGTCTCGGGTTCGATTCCCGGGTCGGGCGAAGTATTGCTAGGATTTTTCGGTTTTTCGAAAATTTCTCAGTAGTAGCACGGAGTCTGGAAATGTGCCCGGTATATGGCAATAGGCTCACCACCTATTACATGGGACTTACAACATAAATTGTGAAAAGTGGTACACCCACTTTTCACGGTGGCATTACGTGTCATAATGTGCACCTCTGCCTACCCCGAGATTAAAGGCGTGATGATATGTATGTACAAACAGCTACTTCGGCCCACACTAGGATTTCCTCCTGTGTCGTGGGTGCGTTTACAAACATACAAGATCACATACAGATGACACTCATACTCGAAACAACAATTTGTGGATCACACAATGAGTTACTTAGTGCGAGAATCGAACCCAATACACGCTGCGCTGTCTTCTATTAACATGTTTGTGTCTGTAAATACATCCACGACATAGGAGAACACTATACACATATAATCGTTTTTTTTTTAATCTGTAGTGGCCCAGGTATATGAACAGATTCGGGGAATCATTAAAACTTAACTTACCATACCTACAAAAAGCTCGTTTTACAAATAAGCTGGCTCTATCAAAATAATTGCAACATTTAATATTTCGCGTGCAACCAATTAATTCTGTTTACAATAAATTTTCATTAAAATAATAAACGTACAGTACTCTCGATAGGTAATTCAAAACTTCGATAAATCGAACTAATTCCGAGGTTCCTCAAAAAACTCTATTCTTATAAAAGGAAGATCAAATTAAGTTTTTAAAAAGAAACACAATGACAATCCTAACCTCTCTTTATTTATTCAAATAATGTTAACATGAGCAAATCACAAAATAAACTAAATAGGAACTAAAAGTAACAACACAAACCAATATTACAAATAATAGCACTTGAGAGCACAACCATACAACCGCCTCGCCCGAGCGCCGATGCAAAAGTGAAGCGCCGCACGGTACTGCTACGTTCACGTGATGCTATCCCTTCCACCTGACGTCATCGCGCTTATGTACTAGGTTGAGAGGGATTTTCCTCTAAGACGGCCGTTCCTGACAGCTGAACGTCCTCGTCAGCTTGGATTTCTGCAGCAGGGTCCCTTTGCAGTCCATCCTCATTTGATGGTTCCTCACCAACATCATTCTCTTCTGAAATGTTAAAACAACATTGTAGTGATGTATTATTTTGGCTTTGGATACTCATTGCAAACGGACAGCAAGCGTGCACTCAAGCAATCCCCTTACAAAGGGTAACCAAAGCAAGAAGGCATCATCAATGAGGAGCTCTACTCATGAACGATGTCTGCAAACATAATATGAGCAACAGTAAAACAAGAAGCTCTCGAAAGTGGAAAGTGGCCCTCTGGCTTACGCCAGGACAACACACAAATAACAACAAATCAAGAAGCCACTTCCGAGGCCCTCTGATAAAACCTCCACATTGAGGAGTATCAGGACAACATACACAAGGTCACCTCCGTGACGTTCTGGCTGCCCCACAAGGGTACCAGGTAAACACAATCATGGTCACCTCCGTGACGTTCTGGCTGCCCCACAAGGGTACCAGGTAAACACAATCATGGTCACCTCCGTGACGTTCTGGCTACCCCACAAGGGTACCAGGTAAACACAATCATGGTCACCTCCGTGACGTTCTGACTACCCCTCAAGGGTATCAGGTAAACAACACAAAAGTCACCTTCGTGACACTCTGGCTGCCACTTAAGGAAACCAGGACAACACAGCTCACTCACCAGTCCCGAAGAATACCTCACATGTATCCGGGGTCCACTCACCCCGCCACTGAACCATATGTTCTGCGGCGCTCTGAGTCTTCTTCCCATATGAGCCTGCCAATAACTCAAGCTCGTAACGGTGGTGAGGCAATGCCCGGACAACTTTGTACGGACCTCGCATCCCGGAATCTAGTTTGCCGGTACTTTGTGAACCTTTGCTGACGAACACGAAACTGCCAACAGAAAAAGTACGGGGCTGTCGACGACCCTCATTAACGTAGGTGTCCTGCCGTTGCTGGTTGGCAGCAAGCAGTTCCGAGACCCTCTGTCTCCTCAGAGTCTGCAGGGCTTCTCGGTTCGGATGAGAGTCACTCAGCGCAATGTCTCGAACCAGCGATCGTAGAACCGGAGTGGTTCCTTCAACACCGGTCAGCAGTTGCAGGGCAGAAGTACGAGTTGTTGCCTGCTTCGTGATGTTAAGAGTTAGCTGCACTTTCCATAAAACGTTGGACCAAGAAGCACCCCTGTTATTTACCTCTATGCGCAGCATGTTGAGGACTGTGCGGCAGTACCGTTCGACTTGGCCGTTCTCGCGATGCATCCCGGGTGTGATAAAGTGCATAGAGGACCCAAGTTCACTTACCCAGTCTTGAAACGCAGCACTTTCGAACATCCTAGCTCTGTCACACACTATAGTTGACGGAGTGCCAAACAGTGAGATGGCATTGGAAAACACCCTTTTCAATTCATCCGCGTCTTGTCGGTATAAAGCGTATAATAAGCAAAATTTTGAAAATGAGTCTACAACTATGAGGATGTATTTATAACCGTTGGACTCTGTTAACGGCCCAAGAACATCAGCATGTAACACGGAAAAGGGAATGTCTGGTTTCGTCCAAGACTCAATTGGTTGGTGAGGTGCTCGGGGCACTTTCTTGTGCGCTAAGCAAACGATACAATGGCCAACATACTTCTTAACAAAATGTCTAAGACCAGGAAACCAAAAGTGTCGCAGTATCAAGTCGACAGTTTTATCGACGCCTATGTGATCGTGATCGTCATGAAAGACTCTTAAAAGACTAAGCCTATGCCCTTTCGGTATGAAACACAGAAGGCGCGAGTCTTCACCAGTAGGCGTGTACTTATAGTACAGCAAGTCATTTTTAATAAAAAATCGACTGCTATCCAACTGGCCCTCTCGAACCTTCTGCATTAGATCCTGAGTCTCTAAGTCGGCAGTTTGAGCAATTTTCGCCCAGTTTCGTGGATTTTGGATTTGGAACACGTGAGCGGGCTGTCTGCTGAGAAAGTCAGCATGTTGCATGTTGCAACCCTTTCGATACTCTAAAGAAAACTGAAAATCTTGCATGTAAACCCACCAGCGAGCTACACGAGGTAGTAAATCTTTTTTTCGTTCAGTTAATTTTAAAGAATTGCAATCGGTGACAATTTTAAATTTGATACCGATCAAATAATGCCGAAAGTGTTGCAAAGCACGTACCACAGCTAAGGTCTCTAGCTCGTAACTGTGATATTTTGATTCCGCTCCCTGGGTGGACTTACTGTAATACCCTACAACTCGCTTACGTCTTCCTTCGTGTTCCTGAAGCAAAATAGCCCCGAATCCTATCGAACTAGCATCCGTATGTAGTTCTGTGGGCAAACTGGGATTGAAAATTGCTAAAACTGGCTCCTCAGTTAAGCACTTAATGATATAGTCGCGAGCAACATCTTGTTCCGGTCCCCAAGCAAAAGGCACACCTTTTCTCAGTAGCTTGGCAATACAAGCAGTCTTTGAGGCGTATTCAGCAATGTACCTGCGGAAATAGCCTGCTAGCCCCAAGAACTGACGCACCTCTTTTACATTTGTGGGCTTCGGGGACTTAACTAGAACATCAGTTTTACTCGGACTCGGCCGTACCTGACCATGTCCAATCAGCCGTCCTAAGTATTCAACTTCCGTATCTAAAAACGTACATTTCTTCAGATTAACCGAGAAACCTGCCGCTGACAGGGTTTTTAAAACCTCTCGCAATACCTTTAAGCCTTCCTCGATCGAATTGGACATGATCAGTACGTCATCAATATAGGTCAATACATGGCCAGTGTCTATAAGATGCTTGAGTGTCTTTGTGATAATGCGCTGATACACGACAGGGGCGTTAGCCAGCCCGTAGGGCATTTTCAAATACTCGTAATGCCCTTCAGGCGTCACAAAGGCAGTCTTACTAATAGAGGCATCGTCTTTCATTGGTACTTGATGAAAGCCAGTAGCCATATCAAGACTGGTAAAATACTTGAAGTTGCCTAATTTATCGATGTGGTCATCGATTAGTGGCAATGGAAATCTCTCCTTAACAGTGACAGCGTTTAAGGCCCTATAGTCTACGCACATCCTATCCTCCCCGCTCTTTTTCTTTACGAGGATGATAGGACTCGCATAGTCTGATTGGGATTCTCGTATGATACCCTTACTCAAAAGCTCATTAATTATGCCGCGAACGCGTAACTTCTCGTCTGCCGAAAGCTTGTACGGTCGATAACTTATTGGACTGTCACTGCTAAGCCGAATCTCCATGCTCCCAGTGTTTACTGTGGAGGTCGCCGTGCCAGTGGTGAACGTTCTAGAAAACTCGTCGATCAATGATAACAAACGTTTCTTGTCATCACCAACTAAGGGTGTCCTCACTTGGTCGGCCAGCTCCACAGACGACACATTGTACGCTTGATCAACCCTCACCAATCGTTGAGAGTCACTTGTCCTAATGTAGGTGACACCATCGCGATTTAAAATGTCAGTCCCTACCAAGACAGGTGCCTGAATGCAATCTGGTGGTACTACATAAAGATCCGCCTCTAATGATAATTCAGGGAACTCAATTATTGTCTTAACAAAAGAAGTAGACTCAATGTCTTGACTACCGATACCTCGTAATCTACGATAGGTTGGCAACTGATTAAAACTAAAATGCTTTAAAACCGATCTAGAAATAAGTGAAATATCAGACCCAGAATCAATTAAAACATCTACGGGTAGTTTTTGAATAATTGTCGTCATCACGTTCTTTCGTCCGGAATCAACGCGGAGCAAAAATTTACGTCACTACCACTTTTATCATTAGGCTTAGAATCCATACGTTGCTTAAAATAGCACGAATCAACGAGATGACCGGTTTTCTTACAATAGGTGCAAATCACTTTGACTGGTTTTGAATAATTAGACTTCGTGTCTTTTACGTTCAAAGTCTCAGAGGGGGTAGATTTTGAATTAGAAGTGGCTGAGTCAACTTTTGATCTTTTTGAACAATCAACTTGTTTGTGACCGTGTTTGCCACACGAGAAACATGTCACCTGTCCCCTCTTAAACGATTCGCGTTTACGAGGATGGGAGGTTTCAGCAGCTGACGAGCGTATGGGATTACCGGTAGCACTTTGCGTGTTCTTAGGTTTTACATACACGGACAAAAATTCGACTAAATCTTTCGGCTGCAGTTTGGCGTTGGTAGCCGCGGCTTTCACCTGAGGGTCGGAGATGCCACGAACTACTATAGCGGTTTTGAGCTCATCCGAAAGCCCTCGTACGATATTTAACCGCAGTAGGGACATTCGAGCGTACTCTGCATACGTGGTGAACTTGTTAGACGTTGTACTCATGACGTCATACAGCACAGTCGCCACATCGACTTCACGCGGACACAACGATCGAAACTCGGCTTTAAAATTCGACCACGAGCGATCGCTTGTCACCCAATGGTTCAACCACGTTTTGGCGTCACCACGCAGGCAGCCACCAATACGCCCAAGACACTCATGATCATCCCAACCGTTCAGGTTTCGGCCACGGTCTACCTCCGCACACCACACATCAAAATCATGCAAACTTGGGTCAAAATTTGAAATATAATAATGCTTAGATCTTACTTGTAACAATGAAGACAGTGCACCGACAATCCCATCCGCCGTGCTGCTGGTATCGCGCGGCGTTTCCGCAGGCCGGCTCGTAGAAGGCGTTGCCACGCCAACCTCGGCTGTAGTCTCGGTAACGTCCAAGACCACAGATGGGGGGCTGCCTCGAACGCAAGGACGAGACGGAGCGGTTAAATTAGTCGCCGTTACCGGCAGGCGCTCCTCAAGTGCATTTAGTCGTTGCAAAATCTGATCCACCGGATCGCGTCGTTTTGAACGACGGTCGCGACGTTTGTGTGAACCATGCCTACGTTTTCGACTATCACGACTCCTACTTCGACGCGTGGGTGGCGTTTCACCACCTGAATAATCACTGCTCGACATAATTACTACCTTGCGGGTAGTATTTACAAAAATAAAAATAAAAGAGCAAAGTACTAAGTTACCAGAAAAAGATTGATCGACCACCTGGTTTTAAAATAAAAGGATGGAGAACGATTAAAGTCGCGTTAACTATCCCACTTCTGATCTTATAAAAGGAAGATCAAATTAAGTTTTTAAAAAGAAACACAATGACAATCCTAACCTCTCTTTATTTATTCAAATAATGTTAACATGAGCAAATCACAAAATAAACTAAATAGGAACTAAAAGTAACAACACAAACCAATATTACAAATAATAGCACTTGAGAGCACAACCATACAACCGCCTCGCCCGAGCGCCGATGCAAAAGTGAAGCGCCGCACGGTACTGCTACGTTCACGTGTTGCTATCCCTTCCACCTGACGTCATCGCGCTTATGTACTAGGTTGAGAGGGATTTTCCTCTAAGACTATATATTTCGAAGTAAATCAATGTATTTTTTGCATCCGAAACAGAGATAAAGAGACAGAAAGACCTCACAATTTACAGAGGTAAGTACCTTAATTTTGAGACAAGTTCAAGGATATCTTTTTATTGAAATTTGGTAATTCAAAATATTTTAGGAGTCCCTGGAATTATTGAGAGTCGACTGTGCCTTTATAGCATACGTTCCAGAAATTATTTAAAGATGGATCATATTATTACCTACCTATATTAATTTTCGTCCGTAATAAATCTTTAATAAGAGCTAAATAATGTATTAAGATATACGAGTACGATATATTCCTGTAAGCGTTGGTAAAATAGTTTTGATTTAAACATTAGTTTCATGAAATAGCATTACGTAATGACTCAATGAACCAACGAATTGGTTTATGCAATCGACTGTGCTTTCAGAGCAAATAAGCAAATAGAGTTCCTGTGAAAATAGGGGTAATTTACGATCGCAAAATCCAAAAATACCCTTTTAACGTATTTTCGCTGTTTCTTTTCAAGTATTCTGATCCGGCTTCATCTAGCTAGCTGGCTTTATGTTTACATGAAAGGTGCTATTTTGTAATCTTTTTAAAGAAGTAAAAACAAAAAAAGGGATTTTTGTTTAAGTCAGAAAAATCTCTAAAATCTAAACTCAAAAAAACAACATATTCGTTGCTGATCTTTGAATGATTTGGGGATTAACTATTATGCAGGAGGGGAGGGGATTAGGCTTCTGTAACTTCGCTTACAAATCACAAGACAATGCACAATTTTTATGCTGATTTTGTATGAGGCCGTTGTATCACTACAGTAGAACCGGTTCATTTGCATAAATCTAAGTATTACTTTTTTTTATGGAACACGCCGTAAATGTCTGACATGTCACCTGATGGTAAGCAATCGCCGCCGCCCATGTACAGGGGTTAGGAATTTAAAGGTGGTTGGTGGCCAAAATACACTATATTATTTTTGTCCAGATGGTTAGTATAAGCATAAATACGTCAATGAAACTGGCCTTAGAAACCAGTGGCTATAACCCAATTACCTACCACTCAAGCTGTATTCCGTGCTAGTAGCCAGGTTGTGATGAGGTTAAGTAATTAAAGCATTACGGTGCAATGATTGTCTTACACATCCATTAAACTAATAGCCAGCTACTCAACCGCGTGACCTTTATTAATCCCTAAATTGTTATTAGCCATTGTCTTTGTCAGTCTTGTGGTTATATGATCCAACTCTGAATGTCTAGGATTACTTCGATTCGAAGGCGTGGTAGTAGTCAGGGAACTTCTGCCATATGACTCACGTCGGTCTGTTTCGACCTTTATGAAATAACCTGTAGTCGGTTATGAAGCAATTTGGAAATGACCTGGATAAATGAAAGGTTTTCGATAACTGCACTTAATTTCTTACCAGGAGCCACACTAGGAACAATCTGCTTCGTACCTGGGTCAGGTCTTTGATTCAAATTGCATTAGATGAATTGAGAACACACGGATAATACTAAGACGCCGATCGATCGTTCTTGAGCGCCTAGTCCTTCTCTTGTCTACTTTTATAACGCATTAAACATCATTTTGTGTATCGACTATATCCATTTTATTTTCCTTTTACAAAAACAATGGTGCAACACCAGAGTCGTTACAAGTGCGTTGCCGGCCTTTTGGGGGTTAGGAATTTAAAGTTATTGGGATATCGGAGATTGGGAATTATAAAGGGGGTAATTTGGCCGCCGTTAACCTCACTCACTCAACGCAAGCGTTGTTTCACGTCGGTTTTCTGCGAGGCCATGGTATCACTCCGGTCCAGCCGGCCCGTTCGTGCCAAAGCTTAGCTCTCCGATAATATTTTCCTAACAAAATTCTATTTCACGCGACATTGGAAGCCGCAAGCGATACTTTGTTACATGAGATCATAATTAAGTTACGTGAAACTAGATTAATGTTGGAATATTGCGATGATATCAGCCTTTAGACTCAATTATGAGGTAATTTGACTCATGTACCAACTTCTTAAGAATTAAAACCAAACTTAACTTTAATATGACATAACATTTATTTCATTGGTTCCGGAAAATTATAACTAAAGACCTACAAATAAAATCTTAAAGTAATAAATAAGCTAATCAACAACAAAATACATAGCATCAGTGGGTACGTACAGACAGCAAGCTCTCTTTATTCCTACAATCTACGACAACAATACACAAACAGGCAGTCAAAAGGACTGTCTGTTTTATGGTTGTCAATCACGTCACTTCTGTCTCATCCGTGGGATTCATGATGATGTTCATGGTGGTCTGAGTAGCTGCAATGCTTGTTGATTTTATGGTAATTATGACCTTTACGAAACTAGAGCGATTTGTAAAATTATCGCTAGGGTAATCTGACACAAAGAAAATCTTTGTTAAATTTAAATTTGCACAAATAAATGCAAAGCTTCCCTGACAACGCACAGCAAGAATTAATCTCTACTTTATTTTAAATTTATATACCAGCCACAAATAAAGTGTCGCAGAGCTTTAACTTAATCCCAAAAACAGTGTTTCAATTAAAAAGTACAGTTTATCCGGTAATAAAGCATAATAAAAAGTAAAAAAAACTTAATTATACATCAACGTCTATCCATCCAAGTACCTAATAAAAATGTGAAGCACAAATGAATGACGGAACATCATGAGTGTATGTGATTCATTCACATTCATTCATTGTTTTAAAGAGATTTGCCATTTACGATAGTAGCAAAACAACAATAGCGAGGACTCAACAACAATTGCATTCAGCATTAAAAATCTCGCATCAATAAAACGTCCGAGCCATTGTCACGAGCAGTGACATCGAGACGGATGCACCGATATACACCTGTTCGACACAGCTTCCGACCATAAATATTGCCAGTTGACAATTATCTATGTTTCACAGATACAACGTACCTACGTTTTCACCACGATTCTTTTTTTTAAGGAGGGAAAATCATCCAATTATTTCTTTCGTCTTGGGCGAGGCGAGAGGGAGTGTCAGACTCTTACTGACTAAAAACCACCCCGTTTCTACTCCTGTTTTTAGAGCCGGAGCCTCGGTAAGCCCGCTATGTAGTCCGCAGCTCAGTTGTAGCTAGCATGACATTTATAAATCCTTACAATAGAACTAACGCCTTCTTGTAGGGACCGTAAAGGAGGTTGCAAATCCTGGTCCCACCTTCCAATTAGCTCTATGTGTTACATCTTCGGATAGGTAATTTTGAGCTGAATAAAAGTTACTATGGCGCCAAGTTCCAAATCTTCGTCAAAGTCCGTTCAGACTTATTCTTTAAAGAGTTAAACATGGCAGTTTTATGAGTAGCCAAGTAATGCAATATTTACGATATTCTTACATTTGTGCTTTATACGCATAGTTATTTGAAGGTGGGTTCAGATTTGATAGAAACTTTGGCATCATCCTTTATAAGTCCTTACAGCACAACTACCGGCTTCTTGTAGTGACCGGAGATTTGGACACCAACCGTTAATCCGTATGAGTAAACAATTAACCGTGCGCAATATTTGTCTTTAATTATCACTCAAGTAATTATATACCTGATTATACAACGAATAGATACGCAAATGTTATGCATGTCAATATTCATCTTTACTACTCTCATTATTTTTGTGCAAAGTTTGAATCAAATGTTTGAACAAAATATTCAGTAGTATCTCTCACGCTTGTGTTACCGAGGCGCGTATAAGTTATAATTAGACTTTTAAAAAAACTTTTTCAAACTAATCTCATCGCAGCGAAACTGGATTAATTACGAAGTTATCAGTTATTTTAATATGTTTTTACAAAACGCGAAATATCACACTTTTCGAAAACTTTTCGTCATTCTATTAATAACGATGTACGGTAGGCTTTTAATTAGTATCACTAGCACAGTTTTCGTTTTAACTAATTAGAAGTTGAGCGATGGAAACTAAAAAAGAACTTTAAAATTACCGAAGATATTTTTAACGATTGTAAACTGGCTACTTAGCTCCAGGTCCCTCTTATTATGAGGCGGGGAACAGCTGTTCCACTGGCTAAGAGATCTATTATTACTCTATTACTTCACCTGAGTTTGTGTTTATAAATGGCGGAGTCCACGCCAGCGGCGGTGGGGCGCGGCGCGCGTTCACTTTCACCGTCACCCCGCGCGGCCACTGCCACCCGAAGCCGACCGCCGCGTCGGGGTGCGTGGGCCTCGTCCTTATAGAAATTTAAACATCCTTTTATGTCACATTACACAAAGATATCTAACAATGAAGGTTCTTACGATCTTTGTAAGAATAACAGTCAAATTGCTCGCTGGTAAAATAAGTACCCGCTATTAAAATACACAGAAATTTTTCATTCATCAATGTCGGTACTTACACCGCAGTAAGTGTTACGTATCATTCATTATACCAATGAGCCTTCATTATATTTTCTGTCCAGATTAACTTCACAAATTAAAATGATAAAATCAGCAATGATTTCTGTCCATCGTAAAGCATGAATGCAATTTGTAGCTACTCTTAGTGTATGTTTCAGATCCATTCTGAAAATGAGAAGTGCTCGTTAGTCCGATTGCATTCGATTGAGTGTACGATAAGTATATAATCCTTTATGATACAGCTGCATTAATTAACAACCGTGAAAGAGACGCCATTTCGCCGATTGGAACAAGATTTTTATCAATATAAAAAAGTTGCATTCATTTAATAGCAGGCAACCCCATGATTGATGAATAAGATTGATGTCAATTTATTTTTCAATAGTCGTAAAAATTTATTTAAAAAAACATTTGTGGAATTCATTTCAGTGTTTGAAGATGCGCCGTGTGACGCGTCTCTATTTTGGGTACAACTTTTGGCAAGTGTATGCAACTTTTAGTAAAGAAGATAAATTACTTTACGCTTTATTTGTCTATGTCAATACAAAGTTTCAATGAAAGACAAATTTAGAATCTTCATGGTAAAGTCGGGACAACATTACACTGGAAGCGTATAGTTTATATTAAGAACAGCCACTACGCCAAACTAGTCTAAACAAGAAACCACAGGAAATGTTTGAAAGTTTCCGTCCTTATAGGCATTCAAGAACTAACAATACTAAAAAGATCAAATTAAAATTCCAATAGAACTGCTATTATATGTAGACTGATGCCAGTCATTTATTTTGGGTCATTTATTTCTGAACGTGGTGACGCCTACTATACTATATTGATTGTAATTATTGCCTACACTTTTCAAGACATTCATAACACGTATTGAATATTTTAAAACCGTTCCAATACATATTGAGAAAAAAGAAAATTGGTATATTTGACCTATTTTCGCTACGGAATGTAGTACGTCGTAGCGACCGCGTAGCAATTGGCGTAGTACGTGCTACGAAGGACACGTTAGGGGAGCATGTCCAAAAATGAGCGTTTGTGTATGACTGTGGATCGTTTAGCATGGAATCATGTATGCGCATTCTATAAATATACGAGTTATTTTAGGAAATATTATGAATATATATTAACATCACGCCTTTTATCCAAGACGTTTGACAGAGTCGTAATAAATGTAACAATCAAATTAATACTAGGTATGTTATGAATACCAGACAGAATTTCAAACTCCATGCCTCTACAAGAATTTTTGAAAATCTGAAAAATATCAATACTGGTTTTTCGAACCGAAAACTGAACTTGAGATCTTTTGTTCAGTTCGGCTTGCAAACGGGCCTATCACAACATAATGAACAGATTAACCTTTCGTCTTCGGGTATATGAGACAACAATAGAATACACATTGTGTCTCGCACAGATCTGTCCTCCAGCATACGACGGGTTAAGGCATATTTTGATCAGCAATATTCATTGCTCAGAAACAATTGATTAATACTTACCTACCTATTACAATGTTGAATTTAGATTTTAATAAAATGTCTGATATTTTTTTTTACTGTTATCTGATATCCATTAGTAAATCCATTAGTTTACACCATGAACTGCCTCGTTGGTCGAGTGGTCGCAAGTGTGACTGCCGAACAAGGGGTCTCGGGTTCGATTCCCGGGTCGGGCAACGTATTACTGGGGTGTTTTCGGATTTGACGGACGTGCCATAATGTGCACCTTAACCTACCCCTTCCAGGATTAATGGCGTGACGATATGTATGTATGTACAAAGTTGAATTTAGATTTAAAACAAATTGATACTAAAAATCTAGACACACGGATCTGTCCGCAAGTTCGAGCAAAAAAACGGGTTACACCGGCCGTGGGTTATATTACACGAACAATATTCAAGTTGACCCACCTATAACTCAATTGATTATTTTATCTACGCATATGAAATTTCTGTATCTATCGAGATCTACTTACTTATCTAAAATACAAAATTTCATTAATGTACCTATTGTAGATCTGATATCCATTAGTAAATCCATTAGTTTACACCATGACTGACTCACTCACTCATCAAAAACCTAGACCACTTCCAATAGTCGTATTGACTTGAAATTTGGCATGGAGGTAGGTCTTTAGGTCAAGGTAAAGGAAAAAATCTGAAAATGGCCAAGTGTGAGTCGGTTTTAAAAATATGAAGGTGTAAATTCATACCCCTAAGGAACTAAAACAAAAAAATTATCTATATCTTCCAATGGTCGTACCGACCTAAAATTCGTTACGAAGGTTTGTATTTAGTCAAAGTAAAGTAAAATAAGAAAAAAAGAAAATAAACCTTACAAAGGGGAATGAAATCCCACCCAAAAATAAATTTTATTAGGATTAAGTTCGATAATATTGGAATGCTTCGCCTATAAAAGAAGTGAGATCTAAATAAGTACCAAGTTCCATACACAGACCTCAGTTAAAAATGATATAACTTGGCAAGTTTTAATAGAAAATTATATACTTGACTCATTGCGTTTAGTAGGTTTATAACAAAGTGTGTGAAAACTTGCCAACTTGTTATATCATTTTTAACTGAGGTCTGTGTATGACGTGGGTACTTATTTAGATACTTCGTAGTAGGCGAACTCGCATATTATAAGTTGCCCGCTTCTCAAGTATGAGAGCGATAGTTCGAAACTTACTAACAGTGTTCTCCTATATTAAACTTGGCAAGTACCTACGTATATTTTTTTTTCCAAATTGCCAAGGGCCAAGTGTGGAAATATAACGGCGATCTTTGATTTTTATAGGCGATTTCATCATCGTCATCAAATCAGCCAGGTTTAAGACGTTCATCAGTGCTGTATGACATAGGCCGAAATAGTCATATGATGAACATAGGCCTTAAGTTGGCCCGGAGCTGCGGACTACCTAGCGGGTTTACCGGAGCTTACTATCTACTTACAGGAGAAGGAACGGGGTGTTTTTAGTCAGTAAGAGTCTGACACTCCCTTTCGCAAATTGCCCAAGGCGGGAGAAGTCGATTGGATGATTTTCGGCGACTGATTTGAAAAAAAAAAAAATGTCTTCCAGATAGGCCGGATGTAAGCGACCTGGCACCCTAGTGGTTCCCTAATGACTTACGAGACTTGATTAGTGCTTATCAAAAAAAAATCGCTTTTATAATATTATGAGCTTTCCTCCTTTAACTTCGCCTGTGTGTAATTTCAAAGATTTCTCTCGATCAGGTCTCGATCCTGTGGGAATATCGGCACTGATTAAAGTAGTCTAGATCTGTCTCCTCCAGATCTCCATAAAGGCTAACATTTCCAATAGTGAAATAATTTCCCATTAGCTATAAAGTAGTTGGCGTATGCAAACAAACAGAAAGATCTTTCCTATTTGTATGGTTAATATATTATGGATCAAGAAGTAAGCTATGAGAGGATTGCTCCAATTTACTCTCTAATACTGCAGTAATTTATACTAATCCTCCTAAACCCTTTGTCTAATGTCAAAGTGTTCTAGACTAGGATTTGTCAGTCAGTCTATAGGTATAAGGTAGCTATCACCGTTACAGTTTAAGAAGATTTGAAAGAACTGTAACCTACTTCTGACAGCTGGTTTTGTTCCATATCGACATTGACCACTGACGAACGGGCCAGAAAAACATCGTGAGGAAATCTAGGCTTATAATTTCTAATTATATATCAGAAATCGCCATCCCACAACAAGCTAGCGTGGTGATTAATGCTCAAAACCTCCGTGCGTGAAGAGGCCTTTGGTCAGCAGTAGCCACTAAATACTTATAGGCTGTTGATGTGTTGTGATGTAAAATACATCTACGGGATATATGATACCAAATAATAAGTTTCGAAAAATAAATCACATAAACGGAACTTGACCCACGGCTTCCGGCTGTGTCGGTGCTTTTACTGTGTCAATCTTCTTTTTACGTCTAGTTGAAAACTACGGCTTTATACCCCGCTTTTTTATGTTATAAGCCATTAAACGAACAGACGCATCGCTTGATGGTAAGCAATCGCCGCTGCCCATGGGCACCTGAAACCCCAGAGGCGTTACGTGCGTTGCCGGCCTTTTGGGGATATGGAATTTAAGGGTTGTGGGTGAATCGAGGATTGGGAAGATTGGGAAGAGGGGGTAATTGAGCCTCCGGTAACCGCAGTCACACAACGAAATACAACACAAACGTTGTTTCACGTCGGTTTTCTATAAGGCTGTGGTATCACTCCGGTCGAGCCGGCAAACTCGTGCCGTAGCATGGCTCTCCTACACCGCTTATATATCTGTTGTACACGTTTCTATACACCTTTTCTTCCTATACTCTTTTTAAAAGTCATGATACTATGTTATATGACATTATATCCTTTAACCAAATCGCATAAGTCAGTAATCAGGCGTCCACATTACAAATTACGCTACAATTTCATAATTGCGTGCAATATTAGCTCATAATCCAAGTACCTGTGACTAAAGCGAGTACCGAGTAACATCATGTTACTTAAGTTACATGTTACTTATATCACACTTATATACTATGAGTAACATCTTAGTTACATGTTACTGTATCTGTGTCGCCTATTATGTTATGCGAATATCCACGACAGGTTGCCGCTAGTTTCAAGCTTGGAAGTCCAACACATCTAATTGTAAACAAGGCAATAAGCTTTTGGTATAGTTGAGCAAAGCGTTTATGACTGTCTACCTGAAATTATTCTTCGAAGGTAAGTATAATTACCGGCAGATGAGAGCTTAGTCAATGTTAAACATTTACTTTTTAAGGCATTTTTAGCTTCCGATCTAAACTAAGCTTTTTGAATATCTGATCTGACTATATAACCATCAACCTTATATGTATAAAAAACTTTGTTACGTTAAAAGATCTAACTAACAATTGTTTAGTTCATGTGGGACATACTAACATAATTATCCCCTTGTCTGCCGGTATATGAGACACAATAGAAAATTTTGTATCTCGCGTAGATCTACGTTCCAAGGCATACCAACTGTTAAGGAAAATCGAAGGATATACTATTTTTATTACTGAGAAAAAACTCCGAATTCCGCATCATACTTTCGACATTTTTTTATTCCCCTTGGAGAAATAATTTATCGTATGTAGAATACATCACCATTATTATAAATTGTCGTCATTAATTGAACAGTCAGGGAAATTGTGAACAAAATTACCATCAAATTAATCAACAATTTGTCAATATTTTACTGTACTGAAAACTCAAAGCATATAGGTAATGAATGTACTGAGTAAACATTCCAATTAATTTGAAAATATTTATTAATAAAGCTACAATTATGAGTGGATAATAAAACCAGATTCCGCAATGCAATTGTTATAATAATAAGCCTTTGATTCGTGACTTAGTACTTAATGAGGCGGTCTGCCATTAATTACTGACGATAATTAAATTTGTCCAGCAATCCACATGGCGGGATGCTGTCCAGTCATTAATAGGTGTTACTCATATATCTACTAACAAAGCTGGAATAGTTTGTCTGTTTGACTGCACCTGTGCTAGTGTCACACGTCATAAACATTAACGGGATGAATTTATTATTGTTCTTATGTAACAGGTAAAATTACAGACACTAGTACACACACAAGTGTGGGAGAGCCATGCTTCGGCACGAATGGGCTGGCTCGACCGGAGTGATGCCACGGCCTCACAGAAAACCGACGTGAAACAACGCTTCCGTTGTGTTTCGGTGTGTGAGTGAGGTTACCGGAGGCCCAATTCCCCCCTTCCCAACCTTCCACATCCCCGATTCCCGAACAACAACCCTTAAATTCCTAACCCCTAAAAAGCTGGCAACGCACTTGTAACGCCTCTGGTGTTTCAAGTGTCCATGGGCGGCGGCGATTGCTTACCATCAGATAATACGTCTACTCGATTACCGGGGTGTATCATAAAAAAAACACTGTTTAACTAAATCTCAATCCCAGAATAAAGTCAATGGTGCTGTCACATTTGGCATATTTCTGTTAGCTTTTGCTACAATCTGATGACCCGTGTTATATAGATAATTGGGAAAATTATTTGATGAACTAGCGGTCGCCTAGTGGTCGAAATTCGACCATATACGATTTAATGTACAATACCACTTAACATACGTTCAAGGATAATTTTTATTTAACGAATTGCTATTAGTTTTGTAAAATTCAAATTAATATATTCCGGCGCATCATGAACAGGAAAACTCTATTCATATGAGACGTGAGAATATCATCGCAATGTCTGTCGATTTTGACGTTTTGTCAAATACGATCAGATACTATGCATGGTAGTGTGTGTAATGTTTTATTTATTGATTTAATGTACTTTATAAGCATTATTTTTGAAAAATATTAGCGTTCTGCACTTGTCCTACACTACACATAAACTATAAGCGTAGCACGTATTAATATATAGATTTGTGTCAGACGTATTGTCAGTGGTGTCTGAAAAACTACTAACGTTCATACGGCCATCACAAAGCAAGGATAATAAAACATAAGTTTCGCGGCCGCGTCCTACCGCAGCGCACTGCCACCGCCTTCACTTCAGTTTAATGCAATCTTACGCATTTTGAACAAAACAGGCACCTTATGTGGCGCACTGTCTTGCTCATTATCATTTATTTCGCACTTTATTGACTGTTTTTATAATAAACGCCAACATTGACGATGACTTTTTATGTCGTTCTGGGTTGTTAATATACATGGCAAGTTAATTATAGGTTCCAAAATAGTGTCATTATAATTTGATTTAGAAACAAAAACCTATTGTTATCAAATCACCATTAATAAAAATTAGAAGTTTCTTTTTTCACCCATGGCAAGAGGAGATTATTTGATGATTTTCCCTTTAAAAAAGTATACCCTTACCTGCCTACGGGTAGGTAAGGGTATACTTTACTATATACATCAATTTAAAATATAGCATGTCGTCGCTTTTATGTAAAAGAGTAAATAAAGTACAAAGGGCTTCTACGTGTGTACAAAATGTAGCTATGAGAAAATAACATAACGAACTTCAAGTTTTGAAAAAAAAAATATTTCGGACCCAAAATGAAATATTTTCTTATATCCATGTCAAAATTATTTCGTTGTTATTCCTGTTGATGAACATTTAAAAACATATTCATTTTTAAATCCCTGCGAGCTTACTGTGAAGTACGGTACTTGATAAAATCTGGACTAATTGACAGGTATGAGTGGCCAATCCGCCCAGATGGGCAGTTTAAAAAAGTAATCTATGATTTACTTTTTTATATATGAATTTACTCGTAATTCGTAACTAGCAATTCGTTGAACTATCTGCGAAATGTCGATAAACTTTTGATATGTATTTTTGCATTCGTAATTTAAATCTAATCTATGTATGTAGGTATGTTGTTTGTTTGCTTGAACGTGACAAGCTCAGGAATTTCGGAGTTTTAAATGTTTTAACATGGAATGGAAACATATCACATAACTATGTTACGCTACCTACGTTACGATCAATAGAAGTAGAACAGCAATGAAAAATGTTTGAAAAACTAGATTCAGATTTTAAAAGCAATCTTTTTTAGAATTTCGCGTTGCGTGCGTTTCGTAAACGTTTAAAGTTACGCGAAAGCGGAATACGATGGAATTGTAAAAAAGTCCGGCACAGCATAAAAAAGTATTTTGTTTTAAGTATAGAGATTCAATTCCTCTGATGTCCATGGGTAGCGCGATTGTTTGCCTCCAGGTGATCTGTCTACTCATTTGCCGCCCTATATCTACCATAAAAAATACGCAAATTAGATCAAAATATTTCATTGTTTTGTCAGCGTAATAGAGTCTTTTAGTTTAATTATTATGTTATCGGCTTAGTCACGTAACTGTTTGACTGTTGTACGCACAGACGAGAGGAGCAGCGCGACAATCGCCGCGTCGTGTATCGCGGTTTGCTGCTCATGAATATGAGCCTCTAGCGTGGCTTGAAACTAGTCGAGTTACTCGTCTCGTGAGTAAGCCGATAACATAATAATTAATTTAGTACGTTTTAGTATTGTAATAGGTACGGTACATTAAATGACTACTTTATTCTTAGTTTCGCTATTTTTTTGCACTATTAACAGGAAAATATTGGAAAAAACACACCAATTAGTACAGCTTTTCACATAAGCTTACTGAATGAAAACTGTAAGGCTCAATTTACACTACCGCGCCATGGAATGGAATATTCCATTTCATTGAAGCGATTTTTTGCAACGTACATAGTATGACGAACTTTTTATCAACTTTTTTTTGAGTGGGAAGATCATCCAGTCTCTTCTCCCGCCCTGGAATAGTGTCAGACTCTTACTGACTTAAAACCACACAATTGCTAATTCTAATTTTCAACCTAGAGCCTTAGTAAACTCGCTAGGTAGACCACAGTTCAACTATACATCAATTTAGAAATTAAATTCGAGACAAAATATTGGTCACGTCTTCCGCAGAATTTTCGTGCATTTTGGAAAATTCCCTAATGCCGTCTGTAGAAAACGCGGAAAGTGGCTCTAGTGACCATTGCAATCAAGTAAAAGATACAGACTAACCAATAGGAAGTCCTCGTTCGTACTTGGGAATTCACGGGCATTCGAGCATCCCAGCGAATCCAATTCCCGCGTCATGAGGCGAAATTGACGCGTCCAATCTGCGGCAGTGTAAATAGAGCCTAAGAGCCTTAACTTCAGGTATCGATAAAGGATTTGGAACTTTGCACTAATGACCAGAATCATTCATGGCGCGGCGACATTCACGCTGGTCAAGTGTTCAACCGCTTCGGCTTCTACTACCTATTGATCGTAACGTATGTTGTATAACTTTCCCGGTAAATTCTTTAGCCTTCGTCGATAAAGTGATATTCCGACACAAAAACTCAAAAAGAATTCTGAAGATTAGCGCGTTCAAAAGCCAACTCTTCAGCTTTATATATTTGTATAGATTGGTCATTAAGTAGTTGCCTACTTTCTGGGATCCTACTTTAGGATTAGACTATGTTTGGGATAGCAATATTATACCTGTTTATTACTTTCTAGGATATCCTTATGCTCATTGTCCTTATACTATTGTATTGTAAAGTATGAATTGACAAAACCTATTTAACCTAAGAACAATGGACAAACATTTCGTAAACCTCTTAATGTATTGCCATTTTCATCTTTTATATAACAACTCAAGATAAGTCGCTTGATACCATACAATTACGAACTAATAATACAACCTGCAAAATAAAGAACTGATTACATAGTTCAATGACCACAGACCACGGCCACGCACAACGCGTGTGCCGCTAATTCTGTTAGTCCCTTCAATGGTTGCAAATAGCACAATTCGTAGCACATCCGCGGGTGAAATCAAACAGCTACGCATGAGATTCAAACTATATTTGAGTGCGTGAAGCTGGTACGTGATACTGCGTGCGCGAGCTGGCTTATGGCTGTCGCGTTCTCGATGTAATTACGCCGACCGCACTCATCACCTGCCACGTCCACACGGCCGCTTTGCTTTTGACACATACCCTGTACCTATTGTAGTGTGATCGTCAAACAAGTGTCATTGAACAAGTCATACGTCGATTGTGCGATTGTGTACGACGTCATATAACGGATACATGTGACGATGACAGAATGTGCACCTGTAATGTCACACTTCTCATCGATTGAAACATAGGTTATATACATTTTAGTAGTGTGCGTACAATGGGCGGTCTTATCACACATGGTGATTTCTTCCAGACAACCTTTGGAACATTTTCTTGAAATTTTTTTCGTTCATATGGGATCGGCGCAAGCCTTATTGGTTAGCGAGCACATCTTACTTAGATACATATATCACATTATTTGGGTTTTGTCTTATCTTATATGGCACATCAGCATTGTCACTGGTCACTATATACCACTACCTACCTATAATTTAAAAATTGTAAATAAGTAAGCCAATAATTTTATTGCAGTCTATTTCTAAAGGCTTTCTTTTGGCAATACTTTTAAGTACGTATGCAATTTGTTTTTAAATAAACGTGCAATTTTTTTGTTCTTTAATACGGGACTGGTGTTAAAAGTACCTTTACTGTAACTCCGTATTTTCCGAAATATTATGGAATCGATTGTTGCTATATGGATAAACCCAAACACTGCCTGGACAGTGAACAGCTGCCTCAATAGTAATACAATAGTTCTTTGTTACCGTCTCGTGGCTTCGAACGATGCAAATGCTATCGCACACCTGATCAACATAGTTTTTAAATAAAAATACTTAACTTACTTACATATTTGTATATGTAGAAAGGATTGATGAAAGTAGATTTACGAAAGAAATATACAAGGCGAATATGAATGGGGCCGACAGACATTTGGTTTTTTTAAGGGGGAAAATCATCCAATGACTTCCCCTCTCGCCGCTAGGTAGTCCGCAGCTAGTAGCCAGATTGGCGATATACTTATTAAAAAAGCGTCCAATTAAAAGTACCTTGAACTGACGAGAATGCATGAAAAGACTGATGACTGTTGATGAAGCGAAAGAGGTGTGTAAGAATCGTAGCAATTGACGTTCCATTTTCTCTGCCTACTCCCATAAGAGACAGGCGTGTGCTTATGTATGTTTAATCTTAGTTTAATCTTCTATCCTTAGCCTCAGTAAGTTATTAAATCCTTTGAGTTTGTACAGTCTTTATAATCTTTAATCTCTTTTCTAGAATGAAACTTAGTAAAAAGCCATAGAGTTTACGTATTCAAAGTAAACTAGCCTTTAATTTAATGTAAGTAAATAGAATATAATAAAATAAATAAGCCTTTAATTTTATTTAAATTGAATATCTTTACAAATAAATAAAATTTGAGTGTCTATATTGATATTAAAATAACCGCTTTTTACTACATTCATAATTATTACGAATACACATCCGATACATACCAAATAATATTTTTTAAGATTTTTGTCTGTCTGTCTATTATTTCTGGCTAATCTCAAAAAGGATTGGACCGATATTGACGTGACTTTTATTGGCAGATGTACTAAGGTGCAACTTTGGGCACTTTTGTCACAAAACCCGTAAGTCCACGCGAGCGAAGCCGCAATTACATGTCTGGTAACTTAGTAAGGACAGCAAATATAACCGAAAGTAGAACTGCTGTCACGTTGTACCTAATCATAGTGCATTATATAAAGATTGTGTATGTTTTTATATTTTTTTGCATCATGTGGCCTCCTATAATTGAGAAAGCACATAGTTTTAATATTGATTGTATTGTTATTCGTGTTTTCAATGTGTATTCCTTGTTTGATACCTTTATTAAGTAAATAAATAAATATCTAGGGTAAATTGCGTAACATATATAATGATGATGCTGTTTACTGTTACCACGTTTTCAATGAAAACTTTGTGAAAATATTGGCTAGTCTGTTTGTTTATCCCGGTAAATATTTTACTAAATTATTGTGTGGTTTCATCAGCTGTTTAAACCACTCTGTTTAATATATCCCGAGATCGTATTTATTGGACTTTTCAGTACGTGTCAATGTTATTTAATCTGTTTTAATTGAACGATATTGAGAGTTCATGGTATTTGATTGCATTTGTAATTGGACGTTGTTTTAATACCATTTGTTTACAGGATTACTACATAAAACGTTTAAGTGGGAATTCTGTGGTAAACAAATGTTATTGGATAGGTTTTCAACTATCACGAATTCGTTGTTCGATTAAAACCTTTATTTGTGTGTTGACTATCATTGATAGGCGACAGTTTGAATTTGGATCTGCAACACAGGTTCAACCTCTAACAGAAAATAAAGAATTTTATTATTGCATTGTTATTATTATTTAGCCTCTGAGCTTCCTCTGCTTAAGAGGGTTTGAAATAATCTCCATGCACAGCGGACTGGTTCAGAACTGTCACTTAAAAGACGTTACGTATTTAACGCATTGATATTGTTGAACTGAACTCGATCGAGTGGTCATAATTGCGACTGCCGGGCAGAGGGTCCCGGGTTCGATTCCAGTGTCGATCAAAGTAAATTACTGGGCGCTTTACAGTTTTTCGAAAAATGACATTTATGGCACACCTTCTATTACTTGGGACTTAAAACACATATGATGAAAATAATGTGCACCTCCGCCTACCTCTTTGAGGATAAAAGGCGTGACATTGCATATTTTTGAACCTAAAAGCAACTGAGTTGTGAGTTTCCCCGTACCTTCTATCTGCAGTCGGCCAGTGTTGCAGCTTTAGCCAGTCAAACATTGGCTTATCCTAGGCTAAGCCGTTGGTCCTGAACACTCTCTCGATGTAGTGGCGTGCCTTCGTATCTACAGGTCTAGTTTAAAGGGCATTTCAATTATTATAAGTAATCACGTACATTATACATACACATTGTGCCTAATAATGCGTTGAAATAATGAGGAAACAGAAGTAAAAAATCAAATACTTCACCTACTTTGTTCATTTTAAAACATAATACTTATATAATTTGACATAATATCCATAACGTATATATCCACATCTAAGTCCTAATCGAATTGACTTAAAACATTTATAACAGTCTCTGATTGGCTAAAAATAGCCCGAACTCACAACTAACTCGATACCCGTGGTACAGTTAAGTGAACGTAAATCTAACTAACAAGCGTTGGGAAGCCATGCTTCGGCACGAATGGGCCGGCTCGACAGGAGTGATACCACGGCCTCACAGAAAATCAACGTGAAACAACGCTTGCGTTGTGTTTCATTGTGTGAGTGAGGTTACCGGAGGCCCGATTACCCCCATTCTCAATCTTCCCAATCCCCGATTCTCCAACGACCCTTAAATTCCTAACCCCCTAAAAGGTCGACAACGCACTAGTAACGCTTCTGGTGTATCAAGTGCCCATGGCGCCGGGGTTTGCTTACCATCAAGAGATCCGTCTGCTCGCTTACCGGCTTGTTCGATAAAAAACCTTCAAGTTCACCCACGGAAGGTAAGGTCCTGATTTTAATTCAGTTTTGTCCAAGATTCATACTTTACATAGATAATCGTACATATTCCATAAACACATACACCACTGTATGTAAGCACCTGTTACCTATTCATTATGTAGTACATATATAGATATCGTAATCACGTTAATCCAATTAATTATATGAAAATAATTAGGAGGAGTGGATTATGTGTATTTGTATTCATAATTAATAACCCGTGGCAGTTCACTATTGGACTATGATGGAGAGTGACAAATGGGAATGAAATTATGCTTAAGTTGGGTTTTCGAATGGGTAAAAATACTTTGTTAGAGTTATGGGCTTCTTCTACATGATAGTTTGCCATATTAACCACATTTGGCAGGCGGGTTTGGGATTGGAGTTTAAAAGGTGATGATACCTGTCAAATGTGATGTGTCATATTCGGTTCTTAAGACACCAACGGGAAGAGTTATTACCCAAGATTGGGTGATAAAGGAAAAATAGGTACCCAAGAGTGGCGACACAGGAAGATTAGGCACCCATGGGCGGTAACAAAGTATTTTATCTCAGCTATTGTCACCACACGCTTTATAGACGCAGTACTAAATGGCCAAAAGTCTATTTAAAAAGTACATGTCAGTGTCTCGAGTGTCAAAAGGTACAACGTTTTATTAACTAACTTCCAAATCAAAACGACGAGCTTCTCAATTCGTGGAAATGTTTTTCGGGTACGTAGTTCACACCTCAAAGGACGGAAAGCAAGTACGAAAAAGTAGGAAGCTTCAAATTTCTGATAACTCGTTAAAATTGTTACCAAAATATCGGACTTTACGTGTGGAAATAAACTTCGTTAGTTATATTTTTAGCCAGCTATGAACATTGAACACCTCGAGGGGAAAAATTGTCACCTAACATTTTATCAAGCCGGCCACCTCTGTAACTGGTTACTTCAGTAATTAAATCTTTTGCTAGTGACACGGTGACACGGTGTCGAGCTCGGCTTTTGTCGTTGCTATTATTAATAAAAAAATACTTTATCGTTCACTTGAGTACTGAATATAGTTAGTTATCTATACTTTAATGGACGCTGTCGTCAAGGAAAACGAGTTACTAGTTAGCTTCGCTTTTTGTCCTAATAAATTTTAATAATAATCCCTAGTAAGTACCAGAATTTCTTTCAAATCAGTACATAGTTCAGCTCGCCCGTTGTACATGGAGCTTTCCACGAAACCATATATACAAAATCTCACATTTTGATTTTAGAATATACACGACGTAGTCTAAGCTCACTAACAATGTCGAAATAAGAAAAAATCCAAGTTGGTTTTGAGAAACGTTCTTTGACATGTGTAAAGAACAGCTTCGAGGGATGACAACGGTCTTAACTACAGTCTGCAGACCATAGCCACGTCTTGTCCTATCCTCAAAGGATTCTAAATCCTCGAGTGAAAATATATTTCAAAGTTAGATACCACAAACGTGGAAGGGGGATCCGTTGACTTCAACGGTGCAGAAAGATTTATAAAAATTCGAACACATTTTTGATATTTTGATATTTTCTAAACCTCCGTCTTTATCGCTACAGTAGGTACGCCTCAGGAAGCAAATACCGTTCACTGGTGAGACTTGTTATTATAAAATAAATATGGAATTGGAAAAGCAAATAAAGTTATCTGCATTGCATGTAATTTATAGACGTCGCATTTGAATGATAAAAAATATAAAACTCATATCTGAAGTTACACAGACCGCAGACGCGAGTTAACGAATGCGAAAAAAAAAACAAAATTATTTGGTCAGATGGAACTGTAAACAACTCTTTAAAATTTCCCCATGTGTAAAATGATATCTTCCGCAATTTAACTTATATAACGTTACAAGTTTACAGTAAAAGTTTGTGGACATTTTTAGTATTTAAACACGACCAAACGTTTGCACTGTGAGTAAAGCTGAACTAAGTTCCTTTGACGGGACAAGTACATGAGTATGAAGTACGTTGTTTAGTTTTTATGAAGTTAAATAGAGACCTTATTAAGTGGTACCTTGGTAAGTCTACCTACATGTTTATTTCTATAAACATAGGTAGAAGACGTGCCTAATTGGTCCTATTTTCACAATCTTGAATAGCATCAATGTCCTCATCTCCTTGCATGTTACTTTGTCAACAATTTACAAACCAATACAAATGATGAGATGTTTTTTGTATTGCACAGGTGCTGTTAATCTAGGTACTGTGTACAGTGTGGGGATTTCAATGGATATGATGCTGAGATTACCTTCTTGAATCAGGCTACATTGTGAATACGAGTCCGTCTCGAGGAAATATGCCACGAGTGGTCTTGAATACGAAGTCGGTTTCTAACTAAGTACCTAAGTACAGTTTCGTTCCCAACATGCAGGCTCGCGGGAATTTAATTACCGTAAAACTGAATGAATAGAAACCAAGGTTTGAAAGAATGAACTGACAAAACTGGATTTGCTTTCAACGGTTAGGTAAAGTTGCATGTAAGCTTATTATTTTAAGTAGTGTAGTAGTTTTACTGTATATAGATACAGATATAACTACTTACCTCATAGGCGTAACCAGGGGGGAGGTTTTGGGGGTTCAAACCCTCCCCGAAAAGTTAAGATAAAATCTGTTTATTTTTTTTTCTCATGAATGAAGGAAGTTTTGTTCGTTTTACTTTCTTAAACCCCTCCCGATACTAAAACCTGGCTATGCCTATGACTTATCTACATAGAGACCCGAATTAAATATTGTCCTAAAACAATCGGTGAACTGCATTTTTCGATCTTCAACCATGTCGCCTACACAACGTGGATGTAGCCCGCCTCACCCAAGGCGAGAGAAGTAATTCGATGATTTTCCCCCCTCAATTTTTTTTTTATTGTTTATAAATAGAAGGGAAACCTTTGTTTGTGAGTGTACGTATTCCAAATGATGATATTGATTATAATAACTGTAGTGCTAGAACCAGATTTTATTTATTAAGACCAAGACCAATCAAATACCTACATTATATCGACAAAACACATTAGGTATTATCTAATGACTTTCTTTATTTTTTTGTCTGATGAAATGCCTTGTACTTCATTAAAATTTTCGTTATCGTCGATATCCTATGTCATGGGAGCGTCTACAAATTACAGAAACCTAGGTATATACCTAGGTTTCTTTAATGATAATAGAAACCTAGGTATATACCTAGGTATATACCTAGGTTTTTAGGATTAATGCCGAATCAAAAATTAGTTAATCATACAAATATTGGACTGTCTAAGATATAAGTCAGAATATCAAGCTTATCAACAATACTACACTACAACCTAGTTTGCCTGACTAAGACGATATTTTTGACGTGGTTGGGCAAATGGGCAATCTGTGCCTTCTGTCCTCCGGTTCCTCCTAGCGTCCTATTCCTTTTCTAGATGTGATGTACAGTATGTTAATTTGCTATCGCACCTATGACATGACAGAAAGTTTTGGTTTTTTATCTTGAAAAAATAATAGTTAGGTTTATAAATATAGAAGTGGTATCTTGTGACATACCTATCACTTTGCTCATAAGCAATCGATAATACTTACCGACAAAGCATTTATTTCCTATAAATAATAATTATTTTGCCTATTTTTGGCTTTATATCTTGGCTGAGCACTCCAGAGCATATTTATAAGAGAACTCGTTGCCCGGTGACCACCGCAGAGGTTTTAATGAGGGAAATTCAAGTCTTTTTTCCCTAAAAGATATTTTGTAGGTTACCCATCGTTAACAAAAAATATTTTGTATGGAATAGGGAGCAAACGTGACAGACGGATCACCTGATGGTAAGCGATCATCGCCGCCTATGGACGGGTGTCCGCAATACCAGAGGAGGCACAGGTGCGTTGCCGGCCTTTAAAAAAGGAATACGCTTTTTTTCTTGAAGGTTTAGATTGAAATCCACAATTCGCTACGTACCTACTAGTTATAATTGCCTACTTACATAATTGTAATCATACCGAGAATTATACGTAATTACATAAGCGTAGCCAGGTTTTACTGTCGGGGGGGTTCAAGAAAGTCCAGCCAAGAAATGTGTGACCAAAAAAAAACCCTTCATACATGACAAAAAAAAAACATTTGTGTAATATGTAATAAACAGATTCATAGGTAGTAATAGAGACCTTTGCCAAACAGGGGATGTACTATGCTAACTAGAAAAATAACGCTCTGTAATGTCTAGGTACGCATTTTTTTGGGTTTGAAACCCCCCCCCCCCCCCGGCTACACCTATGCCTAATTACCGGCTCGGTATCCAATTTAATACTAGGTTATAATTACCAACAGTAATTATGAGTGTTCAGTTTCAGTGTCACTACTAGCAAGTGCTTTTTAGTTGTTGTACATACGTGTAGGTGTAGGTATTTATGGTTTAAAATATTTCTGGCTATACGCCTACTCATATGAAAGTATACATAGGTACCTAATACGCTACGTGTAATAATTGTGGTTTAATTTATCCTCTATTTCTATAAGGTAGGTACCTAATATCTCTATTTTTTATACCTACGTATAACACTATATTATGTTTTAACCAATATTCGTTAAATTGTAACGATCTTTTTTTATATTGGTGATGCGCCTGCAAGGGCTGCAAGACTGTTTGATAAGTGTGTTGCATAGTTGCAAAATAACCGCTCCTTTTTATCAGGCGCTTAGGTACTAAAAATAATTTACCTAACTTTAGGAAACATATAATACTAGATAACTGCAAACAATTTATGTATTTTTTTATCTTAATACTTAGCATGTAAGAACTAGGACGGACTCAGCTTCCCGTAGCTTTTGTTTCAGCCGGATGGTACACTTTCGTAGGCTTGTGGCACTGCAGCAACTTTCTTTACGTTGTCATCACTTATTAATTTAACAGAATCTGACTATTGTATTTAAATAATCGCAAAAATTAATAAAAACGTGTATTTTGGTAAGACCTTTTATTGCCACACCAAAATTTCATTTTATTCACAGTTTGCAACATGATCATTAATGTCAATT
The DNA here is from genome assembly GCF_023101765.2 of Spodoptera frugiperda. Classification (NCBI taxonomy): domain Eukaryota; kingdom Metazoa; phylum Arthropoda; class Insecta; order Lepidoptera; family Noctuidae; genus Spodoptera; species Spodoptera frugiperda. The sequence continues at coordinate 8,397,411 of NC_064236.1, forward strand.
GAGAAATGTGTCAAAGTCAAGAACAGCTGTTATCAGAATAGTTATCAAACTACAAACACTGGAGAGAATGTAAATAAAGCGAATTGTTCTTAAATGAAGACTCACAAATAATTAGCACGATGTGTACTAAAGGAGCAGCTATAGCCGAGTTATTTACGAAAGCAATTGCAACCACTAAAGGATTCGATCAAAACCTTAGAAAGGTAATTGTTTATACATACAAAATTCTTTTACCAGGTTACAATGTGTATTTTAATTTTTAGATCTAAATAAATTACCTATATCAAATTTTTGGCGTTCTGGTTTAAGATAGGTAGTAAGGTTTATTTAACTTTGATAATTTTTACAGTTTCAGACGTAGTTTCGACTAAGAGGTGACGTAATCTCGCCTATTTATTTAGGATTTCATATTTCTCTAGTTCTAAGAATGTTGAATTGCAGTCATTTAAACAACTAGTAGCCATCTGTTTTTTTTTCTAACTGGATAGTAACGGAAACTCTTTATTTTTGGAGCAATGGAATATTAAACATTTTCATATTAAAAGTTTCTAAAATAGATAATCGGTTCTCTGTAAATTTTTAGAACTGGAATATTCTTACAAGGGTTACATATTCATATTATTATTTATATTTTACAGTTGAAAGTAGTATGCTGTGACAATGGACGGATGACAACTGAATTTCAAGTGGGACCCGAACATCTGAACCAACGTGGAACACTACACGGTGGATTCATAGCACATTTAGTTGATGCCATATCCACATATGCTCTAACAACTAACGAAAAAGTAGACACAAGAGGAGTTTCAATAGAACTAAGTGTCAGGTAGAAAGAATAAATAAAAAATGAAACAATAATCTGTGGTATAGTTCCATTTTTAAAAATCACTTGTTTCTTTTTTTTCAGCTACATGAGTGCGGCCAGAGTCGGAGATAATGTTGAAGTTGAAGCTATCACAAAGAAGGTTGGAAAGAAAATTGCTTTCCTGGAAGTACTAGTGAGGAATAAAGATAAGGATCAGTTACTGGCTACCGGTAGACACACCAAATATATAGGAATATAATCTGTCTTGTAGCTAATTATTTTGTAGATACATATTTTCTTGTAGCCATAAACTTAACAGTGATTTTCTGATATGTACAAAATGTATTTTGTTTTAAATTTTTCTTTTATATCTTTTGAATAATAATTTAATTTTCTTTTCTATTCATACTGTAATTTGTGTACTTTTGTGTATTGTAGTAATAATTAAAACTATAATTTACTTGAATCAGTAGTAAAATACTTACACATGTAATTGAATGTTTCATTCTCACATCATAAAATTATAATTAATTTCAGTATCACAGATTAAAACAGGTACATGGTTACCTAAGGATTTCAAATAAAACAACACTTACATTTTTCACATTTTATTAAACACCAAGTTATACTGACACTACATTGTAACAGATTTAAAATGTGGAATATAATTTTAAGCCTGCATTACCCTGACCCCTGTGAACTTTCTCCTGGAGGCTTACTCTTGAATCTAATTCCGATCGATCCACATTGATAATTATATTATAACCTTTACTTCTCGTGAGTTGCAACACTAGCGCCACATTGCACCCGTATTGGGTGGATATTGGATGAACTAAATTGTGTTGTGCCTGGCTAAAATCCTTACTATGGTCACTATTTTAATATTATTGAGATTGGGGTTGACATTTAATAAGTTTATTGAGATTTTATTGCTTGAATTAAAATGGACATTGAGATTAGTTTCAAGAGTAAGTCTGCTGGTCAAGAGTGCCAATTTCTTAGGTTTAATATAATTCGTACCATTATAAAGGTGCTAGATTTAACATTAGACATTTTTAATTCCTTACAAGTTGTCTGTTACATACAATGCAAGTATTTATCCTACATTGAAACCATTCTGCCGAAAAGAGATAGCACCATTTGTGCAACACGATCACCTATTAGATAAATTACAATAATCAAATATACACACCTAGGAACTTGCATTTTAATTGTAAGCGTCCACAGGCCCGGATCGTACGCATCGCACGCACCGTTAGCAACGGATTTTAGTTGGCTTTGTATAGAAACTCATACAACTACCTACGTCCACTAATCCGCACCGTATAAGGACCGCATCATCGGCAATGCCTACATGCGATGTGTACTGATGACGTCATTATATAGAATGCGTACAATCCGTACGATGCGGGCCTGTGGACGCTTACCTTAAACAGACAAGATCTTACTTATGTTTCTAGACACCTTTATCTTTACCAGTCATTCTTTCTTAAGTAATATTTATTAATTAATGACTAATTCAATAATGGTAAATGCTTTAAAAGTTTCATTCAACATCTACGTCTACTCCCTACTTTAGAGGTTTTCTTATTAACCTGCTATTTCCTGGGTAAAGTTAATATCTCACTCACTCATTTGAAACATGCGATAATGATCCTTATTACCTAAAAAAATCGGTGGTTATTGTGTAGGTATTCGGTACCTACTATAAAATATTGTATTGTTGGACATCTTTATATGACGCAGGAACACGAAAGTGGCAAATAGTATCGAGTATCTACGAAACATTTTTCGTATTTTGGACTCCTGCGCAGAAGCACTAGGTACTCATCGTGAATTCACTTCTGTGGTAGTAGTATAGTGTATATGACTGTGTAATCGATTTTACTTATGATTTCATATTGAAACCAATGTCAGACTGCTAAGCGACATCTCAATTTGAGGAACAATAATTTTCTATGAATCGTAACAGCTATGTATGGCTACAGGAAATTTCCTGCATCCACAGCAACACAGCGACACATTAGCTAGGTGAGAGTTTTTACTATTAACCAATTTCAGTCGAAAATCTTTGGATTACAATTGATTTTCGACATTAGTTGTTTGTCTCTCAATAACTTGATTCACATCCAGATATTTTGGATATAGATTGAATATTAATTTCCATGGTAAATATGCCACTCATCGACAACAAGGTAAGCGACTATTCACTTGTTTCAGCAACACGTCCTACGCGTCACTTGTTGTTATAGCTGCAGCGAATTTAATAAATTCTCGCTCGAAGGCCCCGGCCCGACTAGTCCGTTGCAATGCGTCGTCGCCTCGTCGCGGCGTCATTTTCCATACATTTTTATGACTTGCCTCATTTGTCCGTTGCGTGTCGTTGCGACGCAATGCAGCGCAACGGACAAGTAGGACCGGGGCCCAAGATGATAATTAGATGATATCTTCAGCTCACGTTACAAATGAGTAAGTGGAGAATATTAACTTTGGTTTTGGAGTATCTCAGGATACAGGTTCCTACATCCCGCCAAACTGTTTATGGAGCACGTGCCAGTAATTGCGATTTGAAAACACTTCAAGTTGTTAGTTTTCAATATTTGACCGATTTAGACTTATTTATATTTATTTTACTCTTACAATCTAACTGGGAAACTGGGTAACATATTGCGGATTCCAAGTCCGTTGTGTAACAAAACCGCTTGAGCTGGTAAGTAAGTACTTAGGGAAATGCTATTATTACGTTAGGTTCAAACCCTCCCCGAAAAGTTAAGATAAAATCTGTTTATTACATACATTGAATTGATTTTTTTTCTCATGAATGAAGGAAGTTCATAAAGGAAGTTTTGTTCGTTTTACTTTCTTAAACCCCTCCCGATACCAAAACTTGGCTACGCCTATGGTTTACGGTTTGTCATAAGTACAATCTCGGTCTTGTCCAGTAATTAGCAGGTTATTAAAATCACCCCCTTTACAGACGAATCTTATCCTAAAGAACTTAATACCTCATGAAAGGATACCTTTAATACGTGTCTGATCTGAGAGTCTGAGCTTTCGATCCGCTCTTTGATATTAGCAATGAAAGGCGAATCGCACCGTAGGAAATGACTGCCTACAAGTAACTGCGATTATTAAAACCGATGGCCGATCAATGAGAGTGTGTATATAGACATACCTAAGTACGTAAATACTTTAAGGTCGAAATAAAATATCCAATTCCGACCAGAATCTTCAAAATAACAGTCAAAAGCTTAACAGTGCAGATATCTTGAATTAAGAACGGTTATTATAAACCGTTAGTACCTACGTAAATATAGGTACATAGCTATGCCTAAAAATGTCCACGTAGATGTTTTAAATAGACCGTAGCTATCAGATACCGAATCCAATAGGTGCATGGTTTGCTCAGCTGGTAAATAACACGCGTTGAATTGTTAGGTATGTATTTATAACAATATCTTCAATAACTCCAGAAGATTAGACAATTGCTCGTAGGTCTTTTTTGAAAGACACGTATTTTTAAAAGAGTTCCCTATGTGAGTAGGTGGTACACCTTTCTTCATACCTATACCGTCCCTGTTAAAAGTTCTTTAAACTTCAGGCTGTATAGAAACAAACAATTGTCTAGGTAAAGCCTTATTATCCTTGGGGCAAACTAGCCAAGTGCTTAGGACCTAGGGTGTCAGATTATGCCCTACTGTCCATAGAGTGACCGCACGGTGGCGCCAAAAAAGTTAGGTGCGCCGAAGAGATGCACCTATGAGGTGCTTGCCTAGAGTGCTCTTTAGGATTATTAGGAGATTCGCCTCTGCGTATGGGCGCCTATTATAATGAGTGTAGGTCCTAACACGGTAAATGCACTGTTGTTACTACACAAAGTACAAAATTAACACAAAATATTAGGTATTGGTGTTAATTTAGACCACGAAATCGAACATCTTTTGTGCAACACTTTTTGAAATTCATGAAAAATACACCAGTGTTTCTTACAAATTGACTCTCGAGCAGTGACAATTTATATGTATGAACTTTTGTTTTTCTTTTTTTATTTCATAAAGTGCTAATTCAAAAGTGGTTCCTTTTCATAGACAGACCCAGTGCCTGCAAGGATTTGCGTTTGTTCAATAGTCATTAGCCTTACACAGTCATGTTTTGTGTTAGGTAGCTGTTTTCTATGATAACTCACACAGGGCTTTTCCACTCTTTGATAACCCTTTATGAGGTATTAGTTAAGTTACTTAGTTGATAAAAATGTAGGCATAATTTCTTAATGATCATTAACTATTTAATCAATGATTGCTATACTTCGACCCATAAATTGTAGCTGATGGCTTGTAAAATTGTACCCACAAAAGCTTGTTTTGTAGTTATATGACTTTTTTTTTAAAAGACGACATAAAAATGAGATAGTTTTCGTCTGAATGGACGCTCACGCTTGTGGAACATTAGTTAAACTCAGTTTACATTACACAATATGGGTCGAGTTACAGTTAGTCCAATAAATATTACAACTACAGATATAATATTGATTCAAACAGTGTACGTGTTAACGCGGTTAAATATGTATTTAAAATGGTTACATGTGTTAGCTAATACTTGAATATTTTGCCTCTCAGCAAATTTTACAATCGTCAAATATCTTTTAAGTAACGACACATTTGAATTAACAGGAGTACTTTCGAATTTTCTATCCATTGTTCCTACTTATGTAGTATGCAGTAGGTAGGTCATAGTGTCGTTATTTTTAATTAAAAAATATTTAACGATTAAGTGCCCTTAAAAATAGGAATATAACATTTGTAATAACACATGTGAAACGAAATTAGTAACTAATTGTATAAATCTTGGGCTGCACAATTAATATCCAGTTATGAAAAAGTACGCAAAACAGTTAAGATTTGTTCGTTTCTAAACTAAATAAGAATTAACATAGAGGCGTACTTTGCAGCTCAGTTGCCCATCGTAGAATACCAAAAACAGAATATATCGTAACATATAAAAATAGAAAATTATTAAAAAATAAACATCATCAAAATAACATTCGTACAATACACGTAATGAATTAAACATTTCCTTACTTCTAATGCTTTTTTGTCCTTGATTTTGGCTGTTTTCGGTTATACATAGTTAGAACTTTCCTACACATTTTGTAGAAACAGGCAATAGGTACAGATTGTATTTCAGTATCTTAGTTTGTGTAGGCTTCCAATTACGTTTATAATTATCGATCATGTCAAAATTACTGAGTACAATAGATATATATCGCAAAATTAATCATATTTAACAGCAAGGGTATCAATAATTTGAAGAGAAAGAAATAAAATTAATATGGGAAGAGAAAGTTAAATTAATCTTAATTAGTTGGACCACGTATGATAGGTTTAAAGCTTTTGTGTAAAAAGATAGTAGAAACATTATAGGTGTATTTAGAATAGGCTTCTAAAATTTTAAAAACATTTCCAAAATAACAGCTTGTATGCAGATAACCATTTAATCCGCTTTGCAGGTTTCTTCCAAGTGCTCAATTCGTTTTTTCAATTTTGAGATAGTGTTCTCGATTTCATGTTGTGAATCTTCCAGGCCATCTATGCGCGCTTTATCAATTAGTATGTCATCTTCCATTTCTGTATCTCTGCGAGCTCGCCGTTTTGCCCGATCCAGCTCCCCATTATCGCCACAACTTTCACAGTCAGCCCAGTAGCGTAAGTCCATGGACGGCAAGTCCTCGCATGAAACCAAACCGTCTTGAACCTCAGGAAGAATAAATACATTTTCTCCGATAGTATCAATGTTGTCACCGTTATCGCAAAGGATGCGTGCCAAACTGGTTTCTTTTAGTTGCCGCAGTTGTTCAGGTTTGAATACGGATGGGTTTTCATACCAAAACCTATCACCGTCTCGAAGGCGTTGGAACTGTTCAACAAGCAAACATCTAAATAAAGGTCCTACTTTTCCACCTTCTACTTGATTTTCAAGGATTCCTCCCACCCATACATCAATGTTATGCACTGAACCATAGAGCTCCCTCAATTTTTCACGTACCGTTTCGTCACTAATTTCCCCTGCTAAATCGTCAAAATCGTTAACTTCTGACATGTTGCAGAATTGGCGCCATTTTGTGTATGGAGGAATACCATGATCTCGACTTCGCTGGATGTTGATAGCAGCTAAATCGAGAGCTACAGCGTGGGCGCTATAGAATAGTTTTTCAGTTAATTCAGAATTAAGGTTTTGTGTCGGAGTTTTTAGCTTAGCCGGTGTTGTGAACATGCCTCGCAGCAGAGGATCTACACCACCTTCATCTACGAGTCTCCACGGTGAGAAAAAGGCGTGGCGAAGTAAAAGATGCCCTTCCGCGATTGGTTCAAAATTTTCATCATACCGGTGTAATAGTGGATTTATCATAGAATGGCCAAACCTTAAAGCAGCAGTTGCAAACACGTTAGATACTGATGGGTTCAAATTAGGATCATATTCTTTGTATTGGCCTAGTTGGTTCATTCCTTCTTTACCCAAAATTATTGGGAGCCAATGCTCATAAGTAATGATTTGTATCTGAGCGCCTACAATCTTCCTTGCTTCTTGATATACTCGGTCACCATCCCAAAATGGATTCAAAACTTTAAGTTGAATAGCAATCCGGTTATGTTCGCGCATCCAAATGGTATGCATTGCTGCTAATCCAATTTGTTCGTTAGCCCTGATGTCACCAGCCACAAAACAATTACGGTTGCTTTCATCCAAGTTCCGTCTACAGTCCATTCCATTAATACCAACGGTAGGAAGCAGAGGCTTTCTACCTGGAAAAGTTACTCCTACCCGCAATAACCCGTTTTCATTCGTTAAGTCTCGCAGGTCTTCGGCTACAGATTTTTCAAACCCGTATACTTGAGAAGCATCAATAAAAGACGTTAGTTGATTAATTTGCTCTCGTGGCTGTAGAGTTCCGAACAGAACCGATGTCATACCGGATCCACATACTGCACTAGTTCGAATAAAGTCAATACAGCGCCGATTGGTGATCCGAGGATCATTAGGAGGCACGTCTATTGGAAAACAAGGCGCTGCATAGGCACATGTCTTCTTACAATCTACACCGTCCCATGTCTGTGAACTCACCGACGGCAGAGCATGGTCTAAATCGTGATCTAACCACTGACCCCATTGCATGACCATGTGGGTCAACTGTTGATCTTCAGATATATCCTCGGTTGTTATTATAGAAGTAGATACTAAACGAGCGCTTGGTAGTGAGAAGCCATTATATTTTATTCCTTTGTTCCATCCTACTGGTTGACTGAAGCCATTCTCGTAAATAGGAAATAGAATTCGTCTAAATCCACTTAGGGATGATCCCCATGTAGGATGAGCAAAATTGTTGCAACTACCATCGTAGCTGCGATATTTGCTATGATAGCACATATCGGAACATTCGTTTTTATCTCTATGTGCAACACAACCAGATAGGCGTGCGATTACTTCTAGATGTTGATTTGACAAGACGTTCTGGTATAAGAACGGTTCAGCTGATGTTACCTTATGACCAGCTTGAATGAAATCCCTTACTTTATCTAAAGTTCGTTCATATATTTCAGCAGCGCGAGCGACTTCTCTAGCTGGTGCATTCGGGAAACTTGTAATTCGATATAAACGACTTATATCTGTTTTAGAAGAGTTATTGTTGTTAAATAGCTCATCCATGGTTCGCTCTATAGCAAGGTCAACGTCTCTTGTCGCTTCCGTTAGTGCGATATTAACGTATTCGTCACCAGGTATAACACGGTCTTTGACAGTTAAGAAAGCTGATGCGGTATCGCGGCCGTACTCGTTGTAAACCGAGCATTCATATCTGCCTGTATCTCTTACTGTCAAATTATGCAGGATTAGGCTGCCTATTATGGTAATCGAATGTTTTCGGCTGTCATCTAAGTATGACCCATCTTTTCTCCACTCTACTGTGGCAGGAGGTTCGCTCTCAATCTCGCACGGTAACTGAACAGATGATTCTTTATAAGCATCTGTGTCCTCTGGTTTTAATATAATACGTGGTCGGATAATTTCATAATTCTCCACTGTTAGGAAAGCTGATCCTTCAACATAGCCTTCAGCATTTTCTGCTCGACAATGGTAAATACCTTCATCATCTTCAGTCACTGACAGAATGGTTAAATTTTGGTTGTTATCACTTAAAATTATATTTTCAGATAATGGCAAAAGCAAAGTATTTCTAAACCAGTTGATAAGTGGTTTTGGTACTCCTTTAGCAGTGCAAATAAATTCCACGTCGTCTCCAACTTTTACCGTTTTGTTATGTGGCTCCAGGATAAAGGTTGGCGGAACTATAACAAAATATGTATAGCATTACTTAAGTTTCAAACAAAATACTTACTATGACATCTACATGGATCATAGGGAATGGCATGACTGATATGTCTTTCTTAAAAAGAAATCCTTGTATGCATTGTAAACATTTTCTAGAACTGGACTAGTGAGAAACCACAGGCCTACGTTGACTACGTTGATTTGGAAAAAACTAATAGGGTAAAAAATAAATTATAGGATAAGTAGCAACTCAATTGTGCAAAAACTTACCCATCACTTCGAGAGCTGCCGATGCGTTAACTTTTCCTTTAATGTTTTCAACCAGACATGTGTACAAGCCTGCATCTGACTCTTGAATGTCGGCAATGAAAATGGATCCATTTGGACGTATTGAAATTCGTTCGTTTAATAAAATCCGTTCGCCATTGAACAGCCAAGCTATGTGAGGTTTGGGGTGACCATTAGCAGCACAATCAAAGTTTATAGACTCCTGGTCAAGCTTAGCAAACTGTTTTTGTGGTCTTACGGTGAATGCAGGGGCGGCTATAACAAAACAACGATTCAGTTAGTTTGAACTAGGTATGTACATTCAGTAAAATAAAGTAACCCATGTAATTTTATATTACCAGTTTCTAGATTTTCGCTGTCCCGTTTACGTTGGACGGTCATTTTGGCTGGTTTAGAGTGCACTTCACCAACTGGATTTTTGGCCATACATTCAAAATATCCTGTGTCAACGTCGCTGATATCGTGGAGCATCAGAGTCCCGTTATCCATAACCTCGTAACGGGTCCCGTCGATAGGAATTTCGTTGGAGTCTCGTAGCCAAACTATATCAGGGGTAGGATCGCCGGTGACGACACAAGTGAACATAGCTGCTTCTCCGAAATTCACCGTTATGTCTTCAGGGTCTTTCTGAATTTCAGGAATTTCTAAAATAAACGGTTTTATTATTATCAGATATTTAGAATGAGAAATTAATGTTCACTGAAGAGGCATCCATTTGATTGGTTGCCTTAAATCATCAAAACAATGTAACCTTGTGAACCTGATTGAAAAAGAGTTCACTAGAAGACTGACATTTACACTTTTTTACCTTCTCGGTCTATTTGAAATAAATTATTTTAACTTTGACTTTGAGGTTTGAATACTTACTACATTCAAAGTCCCTTTCTTCCATTATAGAAAGTGGCATTCCTGTGACTCGAGTGGGTTCGTAGCACGTAGCGTCAATGTACATTTCATTATGTTGGGCCATCATCTTTACGAGCCACAGCATCGAACAGTCACAAATAAGGGCATTACTGTCTAAACGCAGCTTCCGCAGTTTAGGCATATCCGAGAAGGAACCTGCTGGAATCCTCTTGATGTGGTTGTTGTGTAAGTACCTGAAATTAATTTGCTTTGAGAATAGGTAGTCCTAACCCTTTCTTTACATGAAGTTTTAGTACAAAATGTAAAAGTAGGTATAGAATCAAAACAATGAATCGGGTGTTTGCTCTACAGAACCAACTGTGTGTATGCGAGTCCGACTTGCACTTGGCAGGTTTTTCTAAGTAGGTACTTACAATCGTTCCAAATGTGGCAGATTGGAAAACGTTTTCGGGTCGATTTGGTGGATCTCGTTAATGTGCAAGTACCTGAAACAAAGAGAACGCTTTAGATAAATTGTAATAAAATCAAACTTCATAAGAAGTGCCTAATTCATATCACATAATTCGATATTACTACGTATTACTTAATATCTGGATTTCTCCCTGAATATTGTATGCTTTCTCCGTAAACAAAATATAATATTACAGTTCTGTTGATAAAGGATTTTTACTACTTACTACGGGATAAAGCGTTTCAAACGAGTAGACAGATCATTAGATAGTAAGCAATCGACGCTGCTCATGGATAACCGCAACACCAAAGGAGTAACAATTTTATTGCATGCCTTTTGAGGAGATTGGACTTTCAGTAACATAATTTCATTACGAATAAGCAAAAAGTAGACTATGTTTCGATTTTAAGCCGACACTACACAACCTAATCACAAACACGACATTTATTCATTTTGTTTATTTAGTTTATTTATCTATTTTTTTACACAACCTAATCACAAACATGACATTTATAGAAATAAATTGATACATACATAATTCATACATTTATAGAAATAAATTATTTCTTGATTTTTCTTTAATTTATTTATTTAATCTAGATAATAGGTACCTACGTTGCTTCCAAATGCTAATGCTGAAAGAAGGCATGTGTGTAAAATCAACACGTATTTATAGTCTGGTGTGAACTTTATACACTACTCTATTCATAGCAAAAAACCAATTACATTTAGAATTTTGTCAGCTGTGTGAAAAAGAGGTTTCAATACATTTGTTTCTGCGTGATAGATGGTGATAGGAAACCTGTCCAATCCATCAATAAATTAACACATTGGTACATGTCTGTCTACACAGGCACTAATAGTATATATTTATGTACGTAACTGCGTTTTTACTAGTCGCTATCGGAGTATCAGTATGTGGCTTTGATTTTACCAAAACCGAGGATGAATAAAAATGTCCAGTGTAGCTGATCTACGTTTTATTTTTATTTAATTATAATTTTTACAATAAATATAGGGTTATGCATATTTAATAGCAGCCAACAACCATTAAGGTTTAAACCTACTGCGTGATAATTAATGTTTCAAGTAACCCGTGACTTGTTAAGGAATAAAATGGAACTGAAGACCGAATAGCTACTGTTAACTGTTAGCACATCGATTGCATTGAAGTCTTTGTTGAATTTCGTAGACGTACAACGCTTTTTTTTAATTCAGTGCTCCGATCTAATTCGAGTAAGTAATTTGTAGATAAGAAGTCATCCCGGCTAACTTGGCACTACTTCGTACGGTACAAAGTTTGTCACAAAGGCCAAAGCTTTGACACTCATTTGAAGTTCTTACATCGACGGACTTCAAAAGAAGTACGATTATATCTAGATCTAGGACTAGAGAAAATACAGAGATAAACTCCTTTACTATATAAAAATATGGTTCACTCGTATTCTGGTTACCTAACTTATTTATTCTGATTTCAATTGTGGGAGAGTCATGCTTCGAAACGTATGGGCCGGCTCGACCGGAGTGATACAACGGCCTTACAGAAAACCGACGTGAAACAACGCTGGCGTTGTGTTTCGTTGTGTCAATCTGTCTTCCCAATCTTCCCAATCCCCGATTTCCCAACAACAACCCTTAAATTCCTAATCGAATGACTTTCTTGCAACAGAATGCTTTATTACATTTTTTTATCGTTGATCCAGTAAATACACTACAGACGAATGTTCCCATTCCTACCTTTCTCTTGACAATTTCGGATTGGTTTGCCTTAAGGTGATTGGGGAGGAGAGGAATTGGGCCTCAATCGAAACACAGAGATTGTTTCACGCCAGTGAAACCACGCCAGTGCCGTGGTATCACTTCGGTCGAAGTGAAGCAAGGCACTTATCCCACAACCAATAGATATACAGATTAAAGAATCCATTATATAATTTAAGAGAAAAAGTTAAGTACTACAACAAAGAACGTTTCGTAGATTTTCAAGTACACGATCATGGGATAAATTAAAGTAAAAGTGGTGTTTGACTTAAGTTTATGAAGCGCTTCTGTGAAAGTAAGATCTTGAAAGTCTAGCCTGTAAGTACAGGCTGTGGTATAGGTACTTGTACCTATAGGTTCCTTTCACTTGAACATCGAACCTAGATACAAACCTACTACTTTCCATACTACGAGTGAGAATTGTCAAGCTCATTATAATCGAGTACTTATCTATATTTCAGTTTTCTATCGGTACCGGTTATGTGTGAGAACATGTGTCAGATTAGTAGCTATTAGCGGAATATACTATCATACATTAAGTAGAAGTGTACATGCAGCATGTGTGTGAGTGTGTGTGAGCACACTTGTCAATTCTTCCTTCACATATCATAAGGGTCAACTAAAGGACCACACTTTTTGACAGAAACCGTACAACAGCGCCCTCTTATAAACTAAAATAAAACGTTTTTTCTTTTCCAATCTGACTAAAAAAAGAACTGAAGAACCTCTCTTACTGGATATCTCCAATCTAGGCAGATTGGAAATCGCTGTCGATCGCAGATGGTTGGTAGGCACCAAGCATGAAATTATGGCAAACCCTCTTATAGATATAGGTCCATAGTCAAGCAAAGCCCTCACTGGATTTATGTGATGACATTAAAACTTATTACCTACAAGTATCTAAAGAATTTTCATTATATCCCTCTTAATTTTATTAGGTTTAGAATAAGGTCGTATTTACTTAGCCTTGAATTATCTAGCAATATAATATTAATAATAGCTAACCTAGTAGGTAGACGACGTGATTATAAGTTCTTAATTGAACTGAATTGCCTGAACTTTGACTGCTCAGACTTACCCAACAATTAATGGCTGTCCTTACTGGTAAATATAGGTACCTACGTACATAATTGTTATTACAATTCAGTTATGTAAATATAAGAGAATTTCATTACATAAACACTACAGACAGGTCATGGGACATACAACAAAATCATGCCTGTTATTAATATTTGGAAGTTAGGTATATACTTACTGGTGAACGAAAGCCTCTGAGGTGGTTTTCTATAACATGGGTTATGTAAAACCACCTTTGCAGGCTTCTGGATGGCAGTCACCCAAAATATTCAGTTTTAAATCCCCGATCAGTGTTAATATTTACACATTTTAAACATTGTTTGAAGTTAATCTCAACCCGATGCAGGAACTCGAGCTTATTTACGGGTAATTATTTAATCACAAAATGAAAGCTCTTTCAATTTTATATTGTAAAATGTAAAACGACGAGAACAGATGTTGGTTTGCCTGCGTCATAATCGACTACAATTTTATTGAGAGACCATTATGAAATTGTCAACACTTAACCGCTCTTGCAACCAGTAATCATATAGCTACATAAATCATTGCCAGTCAACCACTAATTTTTAAATTGCATAAATGGCTGCTCACAGAGACTCACAAATTGAGAACAATTGAACATTGAACTTAATTTAAGAAACTTATCAATCATTATTGGCAGTGTAAGCTGTAGAATTAAAGAGTATTCCTGTTTTCTTTTTGGTTCATTCAAAAATAGTCCTTATTCCTTTCCAGTCTGCATCGAAAATCTGCTAATTTTAGACGTTTTACACATCCAACCTGTTCCACCACATTAGAGGTTATCTAGTTAGCTATTTCTGGAATGGAGGCTTTGGTAACAGAACCGATTCGTATTTCAACGCAATTAATGATGGAAATGCACGGTGAAAATTTTCGCACGTTACTATGAGATCATGATGGCGTGCAGTCATGTCATTGGTATTTCATAGGCATAGGTACGCTAAAATTATAATTGAGGAAGGCTGCAAAAGGACTGTTCTCTTCAAAATTCCTACAAAATCCCGAGGACTAAAGCTTTTTGTGGACGATACATAAAATATATACTTCGACATTTCACATTACACTTTTAATGTAGTTACTACACTTGCTTACATGTAAGGGCTAAAGATCTAAAACACTCGATGACATGACGTCACTTCTCATGGCTTCGACGGCAAAACGGTTCGTGTTGCGATACAAAGTCATGTCACAGAAATGCACGAACACGATGCTATCACATTTTAAGAAATAAATAAAGTTGGACGCAATGTGGCAACTCAATATCAAAATTTTAGTACAATTCGAAGAATATCGAAATAAATAAATTATTAATATGACACGGGTAACAAAAGAGCAGATAAGTGATTTAGCTTTTCGTGCAACACGTAGGGATTCGAGACACGGCACCATGCCGTTCGTAGTACAATGATAGGAGATCGTGCCATGAATTTTTACGAAACACATCCAACTTTTCCATGACTATGAGTTATATGGAACTTTGCTTTTACCTCTAAACTGGAGAGAGAGATTTTGTTTTAAATTCCTAAATCTTATCAACGCAGTTGCGCTTACAGCGGATTCCTTAATAAATCCACATTCATCTTGCGCTTCTGTCTGCAAATGTTAGCAAACTTCAAGCGCATTGGCACGCCGACGTAAACACGTTAAAACTATTATTATATTTTATAACACACATACATAGATACATATATTATGTACATAGAGATACGTAATCACATAACCAGAGCCTAGATTATTGCAGTGGCGAAAATGTTCTAGTTTTGTCTGAACGTTAAACGTGATGTTTGAATAAACAAATTCTGTATGTAGTTTATTTATGTTCAAGGTACTCAAAGAAAAATAAGTTCGTAATGTCATATGTATAAGTTCAGTACCCTTAGTACGAGTGTACTTTACTTACAACGAGACCGTAGCGTTCTGATTGGTTGGTTCATTCGCGCCGGCCAATCAGAGCGCCGAATGCGGTCTCGTTTCGATCTCGTTAAACGTAAAGTAAACTCGTCCTAGGCCCTCTGAACATTCATCACAATTCACAACATTATTTCCTGATTCCTGATAAAAAGGAAAGAATATTCATGGTATTAACTATTAAGGAGGATGTGTGCAAACAGGTGATTAATATCTGTCTACTGAAGACAGGGATCGACTTCACACAGGGGTGGATCACTATTTACGACCCTCGTATTATTTAGTACTCTCAAACATGAACACTTAACGCTGGTGTTTGGCAATTAACTAACCCCTAATAACAAAGAGAGCTGATAACTAGAATCATATTCATTTCTACCCCTCTTGGGACAAACAGTCGCGCGTGTTATTAAGTTATTTTATTATGAAATATAAACACTGTAAACACTAGTAAATAGTGTGCTCAGAGCGCACAAACAAAGCTTCAAAGGAAAATGAGTATTTAATAGAGCACTGCTTCGTAGGTAAACTGGCAGAATACTTGTGCAGACGTACTTACGTACACACCTACATTTACATTGAGTTTTACTTTGAACTATTCATTAAGTCAAATCTTGTTCCAAGATGCTGGCATGCATAGTGTAGAAGCTATAGGAGTATACAGGCACCGTTTCATTGGCACAGGCCACTGGACTATCTAATGCATTATGGTGTTCTGTTCCAAAGGGCCAGGCCAACCGTAACTAATTAAGTTACAACTTAATTGAAATAGCATTACTGGATGAATACTCAAACATGCAACAAAGAGTTCCCTTGTTCGCGTGAACATGCTGATATATGATACTATATTACATATTTGCTTATCGAAAATAAATTGTATAAAAACAATCGTTGCATGTTCATATTGGATATATTGAAATAAAAACATTGGCCCCGACCCGATGATTATTTCTGTAATGTAAATAAAATACAATAGTCTCGTTTCGAATAAAAATAATGTAAACTGTAGTTTGTTTTTGCATCCACGTGGTACTTAATTGTTTAAAAAGTGATTATTATTTTGAGTTATTTGCGTACCTGCGGCGTGATATGTTTGGAACTGTTCCCAATTATGATTGATTGTTTTAACGCATATGAGCACAATATGAGCATAATATCAACATAGATAATATGCTTATGACATTGCACACTGCACCACGCAGCCGGGACAAGACGCTCGAATATTTACTACCTAACTGTGCTAAAATATTTATGGGTCCACACTACTCGTAAACTGCTCTACTTTAGACTTTCATTCATATATTATCGTACGTTTTTTTTATTGAAAACGGAATATTATTTACATAATTCCGATAACTGAACGGTTTATTACCAGCGTGGCTGTTAACGACTTGGGAATCACAAATTTAGACAACAATAAATATGTTATGGTGTTGTAAAACGTTACTAGAATTATTTAATTGTCGGGACGAAATCTCGATACTTAATATTCTGTGTTGGCATTGTGCCCACTCAATCTGTACTTACCTAATCAATTGTATGGTCTATGGACGCTGCCTTTTGGGCGGCCGCAGTGCCATAGCAACTAGCAAGTTTAACAATCGCTTGAGATTGTCAATCATATTAATGTGCTGATCACTTTACCATTAAACTCTGCACGGCATATGATCAACCTGACATGAACAAGTTTAAAAATATTTCACAGTCAGACAATTAGAAATTCTTAATTAACAAAATGAAATTATTAAAAATGTACGTTTTAATTCTCAATCAGTACTAAAATATACGATTGACACATGACTCAAAGAGCATATTCAATAATTCAGTTACATTTAATATGCATCAGAGAAAAATTTAAATGAAAAGCCATTTTATTCACATTATGAGTTTAAAATCAGGACTGTATCAAAATAGAAAACTAAAACTACGATGAAAAGTCCATACAATTCTCAAGAATGAGGATGTCTGCTAATTATTATTTAGAGGACAATTAAACAATCTGGTTGTTGTTAGGCCGCGTTGTATTAGTAAAGATCCTTTAGTAAACAGGACTTGGTGACCTATTTGCTCTTAAATTAATTTATTTCTAAGAAAAACGTAGTTATCGCGGCATTTGTGTGAACTAAATGAGGAAAATGGGTCATTGTTACAGTTACTGTGCGTTTGCGATAAACTTGCCAACTGTTCTTCGTCGTAATAATTATAGTTACTAATTATATGAATCTGCCTACTTATGAGTATAGTTAAAATTTTAGGGATTGAAACTAAAATAATAACGAAACCTGTATATACTTTTTAACCACTTGTCTGTCGGTATATGAGATTATTACTTAATAAAAAACACATTGTGTCTCGCATTTATCTGTGTTCTGACATATAATGGATTAAAACTATTTTAGGTACATACCGGGGAACAGTGATATTTGATCAAAATAAGTTACACAAACAACTGAATGAAACGAGTTAGACAATCAAAATTCTTCAACGTAGGTACGCATTCATTCATAAAATGTTGCGTCCATTGGCAGTTTTTTTGCTGCATTGCTTTGTCAAAATCGCCCTGCACAAAGTTGAAATCTAAAAGTTTGAGCAAAAGGATAGACTGGAATGAAATACGGACAGACTATCATATTTGTTACAACACGAGTGTAACAGTAATTCGTAAATTGAAACTTTACTCAAAATAGTATCATGGCTTTTATCAACTCCTACGTGCGAGTATATCAACATTATTACTATTATATTATTAAGTAAGTAATTCTGAGTGTTACGTCTCACTATCAGATTATGATCAAGTCAAAGATCAAGTTCGAGTCACTAACATATCAATAAAATTGAACTACAACTGCATGCAAAGTCTTATAATCTCCGGCGGGGAAGCTGCTTTTTTTTTTTGTTATGACTGAAAATATCTCAGTAGTCAGTAAGATAGGAATCGGGATGATAAGAGTCGGGAATAATAAATTATATCATTCAGTAAATATGATATATAATAACAATTTTCCTCGTCAATATATCTACTATACCTATTTTTCAAAAAAATAAAAACACAATAAGTTAACTTCGTTACTTATCCTCAACCAAAAATTAACAATTCTGCCGATTGAAAAAACAAAGCAGTGACATTGTTCTCAACCAACCCAATAAAAATAAGGATAATAATAAGCTACGCGGGGAATAATGATTTCTTAAATAAAGTCAAAGTTTTTGAAGAAACCACCTACTCGGTCATTTTCAAAACTAGACTGCATAAAATAATTTATTGCTCAAACTCGAATGTCTCTTTTCGAAGTTCAAGTATAAAATAAAGTAAAATGGAAAACCACAGTCCACTTCATTACATAATTGTGTATTATTAGGTGCTACTATGAATTTATATCCTTTCAGGGACTATAAAGCATGAGACGTTGATCTTATTTGTGGCTGCAATATACTTAGCAATATTGCATAGTGGAGGGTTACTCAGCAGTGAACGTCCTTTGACTAATAGAACGATGATTATAGCAACAATATTGGTTTAATGACTTAATCACGTGACGGACTATCGAAGTAGACGTAGTCTCGTGTAATTTCGTGTCTTAAAAATAGTCGAGTTACCTTGTCAAACAGTTTTTTATTTTGAGGGGTGAATATCATCCAATGATTTATCCTGGCTTGGGCGAGGCGAGAGGGAGTGTCAGGCTCTTACTCATTAAAAACCACCCTGTTCCTACTCCTGCATTTCGAGCCGGAGCCCCGGTAAACCCACTAGGTAATCCGCAGCTCCAGATCAGGCATCAGCCTTACGGGGCCCTTGTCAAACTGCTACGACATTAATTTTATTGTCAGTCTTAATGTCACAGGAGAATTTTTAAAAGCAAACAATTAATACGGTAGTTAGAAGCTAGGACATAATTACTTGCTCTGTGGTTTGCAAAGTCCTCATTCTAAATTGTATACTATCCAGTCCCAGCGTAGTCTAGTCTAGTATTTGACTGACAAACACCCTAAACTGCCTGGCTTAGTAAGTACCTACTTCTCCGTATTTTAGAGGACTGAGCTTGAGACTTGGCAGCTTCAACGTTTACCCGGACGTCCCGGGCCGAGATGGCTTTCTGTAACATATGTGCGTTACGTTTTTGTACCTACATTATGGAAGCACTTCAAGAAAATAGTATATTTTTGAGTTACTCGACGGTCTTATAGTCGAGGAGTTAGAGGCTTTAGAGTAGTTTAGAGGTTATGAGTACGAATAAGAGGTTCCGCGATAGATTTTTAAGTAATTTATTTATTTCCAAGTACTAAGAGGTACTTAGGTACTAAAGCAAAACTTAATATACATATGTCATAATTTGATACTGTTGTTACATTTACTGAACGCGTATTGTGATATCCTTAAAATTGTGCTTTAGTACTTTTAAGTAAGAATAATAATAACAACAGAATGAGACTGAGTGAGATTGTAAAAGTAATCTTTTTTTTTAAAGAATAACGATTGAGTTTCTTTTTCGTTCGTCACCATTCGAAGCTACACTTTGGAACGAGCACCTAGCTTGACTGACAGACATATTGACTGACAGACAATTAAATTTTTCACTAATAATGTATCACACATAAATGCTTTGACTTTGAATATTTCGTCACGCATACGCACTACAGAAGAAAAAAAGCGACAAAGTAACACTTTTTTATAGCAAACACCCTTTTAACCCTCATTGGCATAAAAGTATGTACCTACCGATATATTATGGGCATGTATCAAATGCAGCTGTTCTATTTCCGCTTGAGGCAGACATCTAGATGACATTCATATCGCTCTAGACATCTTTCAAAGAGTGCCTGGAATACACGATACTGTCATGCAGCAACTAACTGAATGGAAGGCCAACACAAACGATTGGTTCCTACTCTTTCATGTTCCAAGCATTTTCATTTTCAAAGGTTCTCTTAGGTAAGACATTTTTCTTTTATAGATGGACATTTTCTCTTTTAGCTATAAATTCTTGTACGGGGCCATTTATGAAGTACTCAGTACAGTATACAGTGTCATCAAGTCTGTACCTTATTCAGTTAGAGTAATAAAATTAGCTCATAGATAGATAGCTACCATAATGTCACCTTAAAGGCATCTTTCTTCCAGTTCAGATCTTTTCTATTTAGTATGACTGTTTAAAGAAAGACACATCCCATTGACATTTTTGTTTTACCTACTTCAAAACTAGAGCTATTCTGATCATACACCCAAATACTGCTGTGCTATCTCTGTCATTTTATAAAGAATTGATAGTGACACAACTACATTTGAGAGCGTCTTAAAATTGAGTAACGTTTGAGTATTCGGGCATTAGCTATACAATATTACTTACGTCATAATAGTGCAACGAATCTTTTATACCTACGTCGAGCAAAACCGTCGACAAACGCTTGTTAATCTATGTATAGAACAATAGTAGGAGCGTCTTCAGATTCAGAACGCAGCAGTAAGTATTCTGTTTTCCTTGGTGAATAGTCGTTATGTATTACAACCGTATACAATGACATCATCTGCCGACACTAACAATGTAGGGTCGCTGAAGGACACGACACACGACATATTATCTCACAGCTTATACAAATTTAATCATGCCCTGAATAATTGTAAAGGATGGTATTGTAGTTACAACTATCCAGAACCGCTATAAAGTTATCTGCTTACTACCTAGTTACACAGAGTTTGGCTTTTCAATATGACAAAGATAAAGGTAACTTTTGGCGAATACTTTACGACATTAAAATCTTAACCTTAAAAGAACTTAAGGAAATCGTTTATAAGAAACATATTATGTAATTGGATACTAAAGAAAATAGCACATTCCATTTTCACTACTTTAAGTGGTTGGTTGTCAGTCACCTAATAATCAACTTAATATGAACTTGAAACTCCTACATAATTTAAAAATACACATTAGAATTCATTCAGTCAACAGCTTTAGAAGCCATTACTAAAATAATGGTACGCCTGTTAGTTTATACAGGTAAAAACTCGAAGTTTTCACGTTAACACCTGCCTTTTACGGGATTGAGAGATACGTTACCAACTCGACAGCAATTTGTGCTCTCCTAATTGGAATGTGTACCTTTGACGCCACTCCATTCCCATCTCGTGCTTTCGAATCACTAAACTCCATTTCTTGATCTGACAACCCTAGCTTTTAATTAACACAGATTTAAACCAATTTTAATACGAATCGTACACACTTATCGTGTAAGGCCAAATAGTTGATTGATAAAATTATAACATTAACATAATGTCAATCATAACATGTTCTTGTCAGCATAAACAATTAAGACATAATCATGCGACATCATATATGTAAGTATATATTAACTTGTAATATTTTATGTACATGAAAACGATAACCAATGTTCATAAAACTTGTGAACTTATATAATAACAACGTACCTAAGTACCTTACTTGACCTTAATTACAAAACTACGACTGAGTTGTAATAAATATTATTTGAATGCTAATATAACACTCTATCTGTAAAGGAAAACTTATTAAAATTTAATTGCTTCGAAATGAAAGACAGTCAAATTAAATTAAGAGATAATAGAGAAATGTAGAAACGGAGATTTTATAGAAGGCGAGATTGTGTACCTGTTTGATTGTTCTTGTTGGTCTGAAAGGAGATAACTATAAGCCTAACCAAAACCTAAACCTAGCCGAATCTTAACCTAACCGAAACCTAACCTAAAACATTCATAAGGGTATCGTACTCTAAATATATTAAACAAGTATTGCTTCTCTAATTCCTTGATGGCAACCGAGTCTCCAATACTAAGTGGTCGACTACACTACCTTATTAAATATTAGTGTAATTTTGTCTTTAACAAATGAATTCCAATGGAAAGTTATGAAATTAATGGTATTCGTAAAAAGAATGCTATAAAAAATTAGGTCAAAAACACAGTGTACAGATGGCGCAAACATGCAAGTCCAAACATGCAATATCTTATCTAGTGGTAGGGGCCGGGACTCAAGTTATCTTGTGTACCTACCGGATATTTCGAATCAAAAATATATAATTTATTGCCAAAAAACGATAAACAGATTGATTGGAGACGGCTGAGTAAATAGCATTAAAGTTACCGTAGTAATCACTTACTTCTACTGTGATTATATCCTTATCATGTTGACATGATGTGATCATTTAAAAATAATAATACTGAGATGGGAGAACCACATTTTTTCTAAATATAGCTGTTAAAAATAGATGGTATAAGAATAACCCTTTACCTAGTTGTAATTTTAATATAATACTGTAGTCAAGCTCAGTCGATAGTAAGCAAATTATGGAGCTAGCTGAGAATATTGACTAACTCGACGTAAAAATATATGCACAGTCTCGACGTGGCATAATTATCTACAAGGGAGACTACACGTGCATTATTGATACTGCGAGCAACATATTAGCCCTTAAACAGGTCTTTGTACGATGTAAAGTTCCTTGACTCCGCGAAAGCATGGAGATAACCTAGTTATCTAATTTTATGATAAGGAAGAAATAATAAATAAGTACTTACAGTTGTTCCAAGTGCTCGAGTCCCTGGAACACGTCTTGCTCGATGTATTGGATGCGGTTCCTGTACAGGTACAGGTACTTGAGCTTGCGGAGTCCATCGAAGGTGCCGGAGACCAGTTCTCGTAGCCGGTTGTCGTTGAGAAGCAGAGAGCGCAGCGAATGCAGGTGGGACAGCACTCCCGGCTCTATGTCGCTGATCTTATTGAAGCGAAGGTCCCTGCGAGAATACAAAATACGTTACAACATCATTACTATTCCATACCTACGTATTTTAGAAGTCAGCATCGCTCAACTTTGAAATTGAATCAGAAATTGTTTTCATCGAAACTGCGTCTGAACTGACGGGCTAGAGAAAACTAGACAAAGACTCAAAGTGCAAAGTTTACAAGTTGGCCAAAACCACATAACAACTACCTACCTACTTATATACGTGCAGGTATTTAGTACCAGTTTCTGATATACTAGTAACTTCCAAATTAATTGGTATTGGTTATTATTGTTATCACGGGTATTATTAGATAGTAGATTCGCTTTGCTAATTGGACGCAGACATCCATTGTTAATATGTGAACGTGTGGTGTAGACACTGATCTTAGGAGTGCAATATCTGTGAACGAAATTGTATGAAACATACGATAATTGGATTTGGTTTTGGATACAATAAGCTCATACATGAAAGTACTTATGAAACTTGCAAAATTTCGTCCCAATGTCGTACTAAGATCATAATTAGTGGATCATAATGATTTGCCGTTCTATTGTCTTCATCTCCCCTAATTGAAAACCTGCTATTGATTTTAAGGTATAGCCACAATGCCATCTTTATATCGTGCTTTATGTTTCCAATTATGGGTAATGTTATGAAAACTTTGAAATGTGTTAAATGTGCTAAGTCTTATTTTAAACTAAACACGTCGTGTTAACCAAAATAATACTTTATAACCACCACCAGCAAATTGAGTTCCATTCAATATGATTGTATTTGCTTTTTTCATGAATGGTTTAGAAGAATTTGGAGGAAGAAAAAGACGAGTAAACGTAATGAATACCAGTCAAAATCATAACCTTCCGTTTTGGTTGACCGTAGTCAAATAAAAATTATCGCATCGTCGTATATGGTATAAATAAACAAACTTACATTCCTTCCCTTTGTCTCATTAAAGCTCGGGTATTCGTTGGTATTACTGGTATGCATGTAGCTATTGCAAGACGTTCGTGGATCACATAACATAGGGACACGTGCCCTCAGTACAATAGCAACGAAATTAACGTTGCATTCCAACAATGGACACGTTTTGTTGCATTGCGTCTACTATTATATGTAGTTTTATTTACTCCCAAACTTGACTCCGGTCAAAAACTTATAGTCTAGTACATTCCTTGAATATATTCACTTATGTAAATCTGTGAAGTTGGCCAAGTTATGCGCCTGTACCTCGGTAGGTAAGTAAGTCATAAGTTCGCTTAACTAAACTGCTCCAAAACTGATCAGGACCTCGGGTCCAGGGTTGTTAATGAGGGGTCGGGCGACGGGCACAGGTGTGTACTTACTCGATGAGGACTATAAACATTCCAAATATTGATCGTTATGACGGATAACTGGTGTCTGACTATAGATACATCACACACTCAACGTTTGGCAAAAGTTTAAAGAAAAGGAACGAGACGAGTGGCTCTACGTGGAACCAGTTCTGTACAGTATTCAAGGGACTTTTTATTTTTATTTCGAGTTCGAAAGGCTCAGCGCGTTCCCTCTCTGGCCCTCCTCGTCAGTTAGTATTATGTCTGTTATTTAATAAACGTTCTAACATTGTTCCTTCCACATGGATTCACGTAAGCAACGCGTCATGTAAGATATAAAGTGGTATAGAATGAACTTGTAAACATGTTGCTTTAAATTATCCGTTTCATTGCACTTGTTGCCCTGAAGTCTTACATAAAAGGTTCTTGAGTGTGAGCATTCAGCTACATGAAAACTTTTGCTTCGAAATGATGGCGCTATATAAAATGTTCTTCAAAGAATTTTTCTACACTCCCACATTACAGTCTATCAATACCTAACCAGAGAAATATAGGTGCGACCTTATTTTACGAACCTGTGGGATGATATAATAAAACACCCACTGATTCTATACATTTTAGTAGAAGACCTCAATATTCAGCTTATGTAGACTTATCATTAGGTAAGAACAAAACTGTTACCGTACCGTACCGTAGAAGATTTAACTAGCTGTTAAGTGAAACAAAAAGTTTTAAGTTTCTGAGCGAATGTCAACCTCGCAGCTAAACCTTTAAAGTTGGCATGTATTTGAAATTCAATCTCTCATTTATTAACGAGAGAGATTCATTCGACAATGCAGGTGTGACATTTCCGTAAAATACGTTGCATTTTTAGCAACATAGGCATAGTTAAATTTGAATATATTTTATTATTTTATTCATTCTTAATCCATATTTCATCCTATTACAAGTTTCGGAGTACGGAGGAAGGTTTGTCTCTATTTGAAAGACGTTAGATATACCAATAGTTCAATAGTCATAGATACCTAGAATGTATGTCCAATACCGAAGTGTTCACACCTCGGAAATGTAGTCTAGAATATTCTAAAGTGAAGCACCGATCCGGCTTCTTGATTGTCGCATCTAGGAGCATCGAATCATATTACTAGTTGTCGCGTCCTGCACTTTGAAGTTTGAATGTGAATTTCACCTCCTAACTACCTAGGAAACATATAAAGTAAGTTCTTGGCCGGTTTACTAAGGCGGCACGCTTTACGGGGACCCTTTTCTGCATCTCACAAAGCTTTGTTGACGACAGAAGCATAAATACCCTCGTACCTACTTATTTCTATATTATAGTCATAGCACGGCCTTTGTGTAAATCTTAGATTTGAAAAGGATTTATAAATAAGTATAATTATTTGTTTTGTTTACTGAATTTATTATTTTCTTAAGACGGTATAATGAGAGCCATGAAAAGCGTAATAATGCATGTTTAATTACTTCTCAGAATTATGTAGCAGTCTCTATATGCGAAATCAAATCGACAGTTCAATGAAATACGTCAAGTACCTATTGGATACATCTCAATAATTCGATACATCTCAGTGTGAACAATAATTAGTTACACCAATCAATTAACATGTTCCTAATTAAATCACAAACACCACTAAATCAACGTTATTTCGTAATGTCGAATGTCCAAGTTAGATCTGTAGTGCTAGGTCGCTGGATGTTGCAATGCCATTCACTGCATCCACCCTCATTCATTACAAGTAGTTAGGTAAACAGTTATCAGATGAGAATCTGGCTTTACTTTAGTCACTAACTGGATATATCTGCCATCTAGCTGGTAGTTCGTGCACACAAATTGCAGACGACCAATGAAGTAAATTCTCTTTTAGCAAATAGTTGTTGCCATTAAAACTTATCGGGTTATTAGTTGGTATTGAAGAGCGCTGGGTATCGAAGTTTATTCATACTTTTCTACACCAGATTCTCACTGAATTTTATTTAGGTACAGGTATCTCGAGTTTTGAAAGCGTAACTCTTAACTAGTGGTTCTCGATACTTCAACTGGAGTTTGGAAGTGGGTATCTACTTGTAACATAATTAGGGCTTTTCGCATCAATCTCAATGCAATATTCATCTTGTTATAAAAGTGGGTATAAAGGTAAAAGCTCACTTTATACCAGTCTTGCTATTATGGCTGGTTTCTGCATATATTATATAGGTAACTTTATATCATAGATATAGATATATCATTACACTACACATAAGACCCGCTTCTTTGACCCACGTGTCCAATAAGAATTATGGTTAATGAAATAGCCGAAAACTAAACTTGGGTATGTAAGAAGGTGCCAACAATTTAATAAAATCAAAGTGCAACCACAAAAGAGCACTTCGCAAGAGCACATATCAAGACAAATAAAATGTCAGAACATTTTTACCAAAAATGCACGAAGTACACAATCTTCGATGGTGAATAATGTAAGTAACATCAAGATAAAACAAACAGACCGGGCCGATTCATCTCGACTTGTTTGTAGCGAGTCTCAGCTCAGTCAGTCTGAACGTCTGAACTCTTTATAAACGGAACAAGAGCGCCGAGTGCATCACACTTTGACTCATCCCCATGTCAGTGTTACTCTACCATCGGTCTTAAAAGAGCTCGATATTTACTACTTCCTTCTTCACAAGATAATTAATCAATTAGATAAGTCTATTAGATAGATAACGTGGAACTAATCTCTTCAAATGATTCCATAACCGATGATTTTATCATTAGGTAGGTAATAAACTATAGTTCAGTATACATAAACTACATTCAGTAGTTCATTTATTGATTAATTTATTTCATTACCTAACTATGATTGATGATGTCCGAATGATACTGATTACAGGCTCACAACACATTGTTAGTTAAAGCGTATGATAAGGGTGATGATTAAATTTGTGTGTAATGTCTATCTGGTAGATTAATTATGAGTAATATGACGTCATCACTACATCAAAGGTACCTTTATTAATAAGTATCCAGACAATTGTATCTTTTAATGCCAAACTTTTATTTAACCAAACAAGTTAGTTGTTCAATTAACTGTAAAAAAATTAATCAATTCCTTGTAAAAAATAACAATCAATACAAATGACCAACTAAAAGATTTCAAAACGAATAAAAATATAGAATAGGACAATCCTACTGAAAAATTCAATTTCCAATAGTAACTGAATAAAGCTTCGAATCACTTAGAAAATTTCTTGAACAACTATCGAACAAAACACAAAAAGTCGTTCCATTCTTACAAAATGATAAACTAAAAGTGTATTTTTGATATTTTTCTCGTTACTTCGAGTTGATTGTAGCTACGGAATAGTGGAATCGACAAAAGTGCTCAACACCTACTCTTTAGAAGTATCTCTAGTATTTGCTTGCAATGCAGTCTGGAGAAGGCCAGCTTGCAATTTGTTGTGCAGTTCTCAGACAAATACTCGTTCCGCTGTCACGTTTAAGAAACATTCTCCACGAAGATGAATAAATACAAATACCTTCATCACATTCACAATATTACATCCTTGTGGCACTCCAAAGCTCTCAAGATATATCAAAGGGGAGGAAGTCATGAAATATTGCTTTTGCTCACTGATTAGCTAGTCTAGATAAGATATTGGTACCTTTGCGGTTCGCAGCGAAGCGAAGAGGCAAAGCTTTATGCTTGTTAGCAGCAAATTACTATCTTGCCATTTACCGAGGTACTCCAAGTTACTAAATGGTTGAGTAATATGGAGTATGTCGGTTTAATCGTTAATGAACCAATAATGTAATGTTTTTGTCAAAGGGATAAATGGAATTTTACTTTTTTAATGTTATCTCAATTTGTATTAGCGAATTGATTGTAAAAAACTATTTGCATATCTCGTTTTCAAGTAGTTAAAACACATAATTGTACTATTTGGTGAGACTGTGGTGTCTACGTGGTCGATTTGGTACCCACCTATTATATCTACGTAGAATTTTCGCAAGTAAAATATCAATTGTACTTACCACCAACCTGATACAATTAGAAAGCCAAGACATAGGAAAGCCCTAAGTTGTTACATAACGATGGACAAACTAACTAATATATTCCCTCTCTTGGTAAAGTACTTAAGTATACTTAGGAGGTAATTAATAATGTCAAGCAAACTAATGGGTAGTAGGCAAGTAAACTAAGACACAATTTTCAGTCACTTAGCGTGAACCGTGTCGCGTAGCTCTGATTTTTGAAGCAACATTCAACTGTTGATTGAAAGGACGTAATTAAGGTTTGAATAATATGCAGTCTATGAGGAAGTAGTAAAGTGGCTTGATGAATGACTATCGAATTGAATAGAATTCACGATGAATGCTCTTGTTAATATTGAGCAGTATTTGTCGAGGCAAGTGCGACTATTACATCCATTCCGTGTATATATTGCATTTTTAGGTTAGTAGCTCGAAATTTGACCCGAAAGCTATATATACTCCAGCGCTGAATTCGATATCACAGTACAAAAAGAGTTCAATATTTACAACTAGCAATATGGAATGACATCCCGGGTCGCAACGCGACATCGCACAGTGATTCATCCTGAACATGCTAACAAAATATTTATTGATGTTTTTCGTCTTATATGGCTTTGATGTGACGTTTTATTTCGTAATTCATGCAAAACACCCAAATAAAAGGCGATAGGTAGGTAACTCTTAGGGGGTAGGGGTACGATTTTTAAGAAAACAATGATTATCAAATAAAGTGTTTAATTAGGAGACGTAAATATATATTCAATAATATGAAACGGGTAACAACATATATTATGGTTCAATTACTAATATCATAGCTACTAATTGCACAACGGGACCTCATTAGGTACCTAAGTTGTATCAAATTGCCTTAAAGTACTTACATTCTTAAAATTATAATTAGTAAATAACAATTCACATTTTACATTTTATAGTACATTATACAGTCCTTTTTGAATTCTACGTCTAAAGAAGAATCTTCAATAGTATAGACAGAACTAACATTCAGCTAGAACTACTCATATTGACTTATATTATACGTAATATGTCTATATATAATATTTAATAATATCCCATTATAATTATAATTAATTCTAAAACTTAAACATTAGAAAAACATTTAAACCTAAAAAAATCTGAAGCTAGTTCAGGATACACAAGAAAACGACTAGAAGTATTTCCATCATTAGTATTCCCGAAAGGTTTTGGTTTATCGACTATTAAACCCATTTCCGACTTACACATATGTTGGATTGGAGCTGAACGCTGTTTCACATTTGCTTTGTCATTTTCATCTGAAAGGTTTCATTTTTTAACTTCAAGCTTATGTGAAGTAATCACTCAGGTTATCAAAGGTTTTAGTAGGACAACCCGGAGTGGATGTTGAGGGTTTGGAGTGGTGGGCAGTCACTTTACACTTGAATTCTTCTGCCAAATAAGTAGAATGGTTGAACAAGAATCGTTCATGATTGCCTCCAGAACTTTTCCATTTTTCAGCAAATTTTAAAGATTTTCGCTGATATGGTTCCTTAACTCTTTCATAGAATCATCGCTGATACCTTATGGGCCGTGTCTGTTCCTTATATATTGATATAATGCACTGGTACGATATTATTTTGGATTTTTACGCCATTCTTCCAAAAACTCAATATTTGAAATTGTTCCTTCGATGTCTAGAAAATCCAATAAAAAACATAGTTGTAATTTTTTGTGAATTTTCTGACTACTAAAAATCAAAAGTTAATAGATATAGCTATGATATATAAAAATATCAACCTGGGGGAAAAAGGGGAGAGATAGTTTCTGGTCCATCAAACTTTAAAAACGGCGAAAAAATATCAAAATTTTGCAACATTGCACGTTTTGTAAATAGCAGAGAAAAGCTATAGGTACTTTAAGTATCAAAATAAAAAGTACATACCTTCAGCTACAAAATCCATAACAATTTTTTTTCACAAGTTTAAAATTCACTAGGATATGATGTTTCTCGTTAGAAGCGAAATTGCAACTAGTTGACGCTTTACTTACACTTTATTCGTATAACAGCCCTTATTAACTCATCAATGATTGAAATGTGTACAAAACAATTGTTAGATCTGGGATAGTGGGGATATTGGCTACGTATTTCAATAGTTAGTTCTTGGAAATTCGGAAGTGACTTTTGTCTAGCTAGCATGTTCTGGATGAATCACTGTGCATCGGTGAGAATAAACGAATAGGTACCTATTTGATATGGCCTCTGTGGGTACCTTTATAGTTTAGATAACATAAAATCTAATATACGAGCATCGGAAACAAGCCTTCCGCAATGCAAAATAGGCTTATTAGTACCTACAGCCACACTAAACACTCTCGTTTATTAATTCCGAGATATAGATCCATCAGTATTGCGTTGCAAATAGTACATGCACTATGCACATATCAGGACAATTTAATAATAGCACGAGTAAGCTTATGGCTCCGTAGTTTTAGCCGATATTAAGCCGAACGTTGGTCAGCAAATATAGCGTGAAACAAAACTACCCGAAGGGAAAATAGACAGCTGATAAACATGACACAATTGCACATCTCTCTCCAAAATGGCCACCTCGGTTCTCATATTTTAATAATTAATACTAAGTGAATAGATTAATCCATTTCAACTGTCATACTAAAATAGTCGCGTAAAAATTATTGACCTATTATTATCGCTGGATTTGTTTAGAAGTTACGTGATCTTTTGAACTCGTGTGCCCCTTTAAACGAATGATAACAAAGGTTTTCTGACGCCCCACGCATGCTACCCACGTTTTGTGTTTGTAAAAAAAACCTTAGCAGTAACAACATAGATGCAAGTTTTGTTATTCACTTCGTATTTTGTGACAAAGGCGTCGGGCAATGTTATAGAGAGGCAGAGCCTTTGTCCGAGCTTAAATTTTATCTAGTTGTTGCACCCACTCACCTCTTTGATCGTGTCCAACAAACACTTATCTACCGTTGTCATAACTTTTTTAAAACGGTAAAGGTGCATTAGACTTTTGAAATACGATATTTTGTTTGTAGATCTTAATATAAGGGCAGAATATTTGCTATTATTTCGTTTTACATACAACAGAATTCCTGACAAAGCTGGGTAAATTTTTTTAAAGAATGCGGCAAACGGCGATCGCGTTCACCTAATAGTAAGTGATCAGCGCCGCCGATGGGCACCCACAACACCAGAGGAGTCACAGGTGCGATGCCGGCTTTTTAAGAAAGAATATGGTCTTTTGTTTAAGATTTGATAGTTAAGGTAATGATAATGAGGTAATTAAAATAATAGTTTCGTTCATGTTAACAGCAATTAATATCAAAGTTATCTTTAAATTACAGCAGTCTATTCATTATACATGACAGTTATAACTCAAGTGTATCGGCTAGTTTATAGAACTTTACTAACTAGTAATAAT
Organism: Spodoptera frugiperda; assembly: GCF_023101765.2. Taxonomy (NCBI): domain Eukaryota; kingdom Metazoa; phylum Arthropoda; class Insecta; order Lepidoptera; family Noctuidae; genus Spodoptera; species Spodoptera frugiperda. The sequence goes on from NC_064236.1 coordinate 8,429,426, forward strand.
TGACCTCGAAATCGCTGTTATCGGGCAAGTCGCGGTTGACGCAATCTCAGTGTATTTAATATTCGTACCGTGCAGGGCATCTTTTCTCGTATATGGCAACATGGATTCATTCCACCGGATGACACTAAATCAAATCAGCCTACACTTTTACCATCTTTAGGAAACCTACTTAAGCGGATTATTGCCCTGTAATCCAAAATGTCATAATAACTAATCAATTTTGTTTTACAGTAAGGCCTTTTCTCTGTCTGAACCAAATACATGTAATACAAACAAGCAGTAATGATTTTCCGCAATATCACTTAAACTAGAAGGTCGTAAACTACTTTAAAATTAATATAATACAATATTTAGTTGTAGAATTTAAACTTGATTATCATATTCAGTTGAAACCATTATCGATGGGATGCCTCAGGGCTCGGTCATTGGTCCATTTTTTTTATTTAGGTTTCGATAATTTAATCGCAATTCGCCTTGCATGTGGTTGTTCCTTAACTGATTATGCGGATGATAGTCTTTTGCTTATTGACCGCCGTACCGGACTCGATAATTATTGGCTAAAGATTACCTCTGTATCTCACTTAGGGCAACTGGCTTTCTCCCTACAGTGCAATCTTCGTTAAATCCGTGTGTGTAATCCGTGTTAAAGGCTCAATGCTCAGTTCACTAGATCATGTAAAGATTAAACGTGGTAACTGGTAGCTATTGTAAATACAGGCTCACAAAAGTTACTTTGGTCGAGTTGGATAAAAATAATCAATGGCGAGTATGTCCTAAAAAATGTCGCGATTATACGTGGTAATCACGTCACATAGCTCCATTATCGCACTAGTAAATATAATAAAGGATATTTTGTTTGACCATATTATCTTTCGTCATCGAAAATAAAACATTTTCTTGACAAGATGGTTCTATCTAAAACAACTTTGTGATATTTATAAACGAAGCACAGAACAAACCCTATGGAATATTAAAAGAGATGCTCAGAGAGAGTTTCTATTCTAAACTGACCCATTTCTTGTAGATCATTTAGTTTAACAGTTCAAGTAGAATTAATTTGACAGGCTACTTAGTTCTTGTTATCTAGTTTCCTCCTTGTTAAACATAATAGATGGGCACACCAATCGATGATGTAATAAACTGATTTAATTCAACATAGATTATTCATGTCAATGGCAACGTTATTTTTGACTTCATTGTGGTAGATGGGACTATGGATGGGAGCGTCCGGCACTCCTAAGTTATGCTCCATAGAACCAGATGATATCAATGAAGAGCTAACAAGCGCAATTACTTTACCTTGATGCCGGCCGGCGCCAGCGCTAAGCGATGCGAGGTGTTGAATTAACTTTTAATAGTGTTCCCGGAGAATAGTAATAAATGTGGTAATATAGCCCTCTATTTCCAACAAAACCTATAATTAGTCCACCGTCTGTTATTGATTTTTTGGCAGGATTCTGTAAAGTGGAGTCTGGTCCATCTAACTAACTAACTCATAATTTAACAGTTGAAAAGTGGTCATTAATATTACATAACTCAGTCTATTACGTTGTTAATTGTTAAGCTTTTAATGAAAATATTTCTGAATAGTTAGTAACTACAGAACTAGCCCCTAACTCGTACCTATTCATAATATATTTGTTGCTATATTCACATTGAAATTGTTAACAGTTTGCATGAAGAGTTGCAGAACAGTTTTTCAGTGCCTTGTTGCTGTGTAACATTGTAGTTTATGACATTGCAATTGTTCTCATGTCACAAAGTTACAATTGTGTGAGAATTGTTCACTATCAAACCTGTTGCTGTCGCTGTAGCTAGGTACGCATTTAGAACTTTTTAAACTGATTTCAATGGACGTAGGTACGACACGAGTTCGCCATTTTTCAACGTGCTTATGAAGTTTGCCCGGGTCGGTACGTGTAAAGTCAGAATGTAATTAGGAAACTGGCCTGCCGTCTATTATAATGGAGTCACTGAGATGGATGTGTCCATTCCCGGGTAGAGCAAAGTTATAAAGGATTTATTACGAAGTTTAGTCGAGTCCAATTTGAACTAATGCGAGATGCGTTAACCCTACACATAATGCAGGACGTAACTCGACTATGGTGTTAATTTATAGGAGGTGCCGAAGAGAAATTTTTAATTAGGTATAGTAGGATACAAAAATAGCAAGGGTATTTTTTGTTCCTCATAAACAGTCGGATATTGTTACATATTTATTTCATACGCTGTTTTGCCTAGTCTAGTAAATGACAAGATATAATTATAAAGGCAAATATTAATGAAATTAATACATACACTCACGTAATTAATCTGAGTTTCCAATATATATGTATAAACAGCGTTACAGTAAAGAGCCAAGCTATTTCGAGCACAAACAATATTAGCCAATGCAAACTGAGGTATAATCTAGCGGGAAACAACAGACTGATGTAGGAACTGCATTAACCACAATATTTTGAGCAAACTCCATCAATGGCTTGATTGACAAGTGATAATCTAATTACTGGTGAAATAATGGATACGCCAAACTCAAACTGCGCGTTTTGTTGACCGAAATAGAGATGCAAAATTAAATTAGGAAACATTAACTTTAGGCCAGTTATGTTATTTTAAGTCCTCAAACCGGCGAAAGCAGATGGGGTAATTTTAAAACAATATATCACCACTTACCATGAGGCGCGATAGTCTCCAAACATTGAACCATTATATAGAAAAGTAATGACTTTAGCCATCAAAGTAAATCGCTTCAAAATCTGTTCGCTAGTTTTTGAGTTTATTGCAAATAGACGGCGTAAGACGCGGCAGGTGGCCTTAGGTTTATGACACGCAAGATGAAGATTTCGTTTTATGATATTTTATTGTATGTGTAAGCACAGCCTACCCACACACAGTACAAAGGAAAAAGGCCTGATGATTACTACGTTGTTGCTAATTAAAAATGCGTTTATTCGTTCCAAACAAATATTTAAAGAATCGCTGTGAAAATGTAGCAAGTTTTATAGTACCTAACTTTAAAAGTAAGGTGCTTACGTAAGTGTATTGATCTTTCATTCGATAATAATTTATTACTCTTCTAAAATACTAGTGAGCTAGCACTCTATATTTTCAGTGAAGCAGCGAGTCAAGAGCCTCACTCGCGATTCAATATGAACGTAATGGGATGAAAAGCTTCAAGTAGTTTTTATAAATAATACTAGTACCTAATATTACAAATAACAAAGCAGAATGCTCTTGTTACTTTTATACATTTATTCCGATTCAAACAATGTTTTCCATTTCTCCGAATAAAAGCGGAAAATGATTTACGTTCCTGTTACGAATAGTCAGAATTTAACAAAAAAACTTGTTATATGAGTACCAAACTCTAACAGAAAAATCAGAATAGTTCTACTTATATACTATTCAGTTCTACATATGTACCATAGCTGAAAATATGATATGAACACGCACCCAAAATGCTTGGAACCCGTCATCGGATTTTTTAAACTGACTCTTTTTATCCGCAGATTTTTCACAGAATTTTTGTATGAAATTGTCAGACATTTTCACGAGTGACTTGGTATTGGAAAAACATCGACAGGTACTGAAATAGACATGTAAATGCTTGGATCCTGGCAAATAAAATAAAATAATATTTCGGCTTCACAGAAAACGTAAAGGTTCTAGACAAAAACATTCGAACTTAGGTAAGTGTTGTGTGTATTTCGTCGCCAGTCCTCGATAAGTCGTCATAATAGATTATAGGAATCGATTTGGCTTATGGCCAAAATAATCGATCTTAACACTATATATTTTTTTTTAAACTTGAGACTTCGAATTGAGTTCGGTTAAAATGATTAATTTCAGTTGTTAGATAAATAAGAAAGCTATTGTACAAGTAGACTTGATACCTACAGTGCTAAATACAAGACAATAAACTTTAGTCACTCTACTGCGCTTCTAAGAAATCCGTTCCGATAAACAATGACCACTCCAGTATTGTTTTCTTACACGCACGCGAAACTACTTACAATTTATACACCGCTTTTAACATATTTTTTTAAAACGAAATAGATCGAAAAAATAGAATCCGTGCTTCAACAAAAATCCGTCAGACGATCGGACTGCCAATCCAGTTGGTTTGTTTAGTTTCCCGGCGTCATACAGACCAGAAACTGAATATTTTTAGACTCGTTCATGACTGTCCAGTGTCCACAGAGCTGAAAACAGTCAGATTTTTTAAATTTAACTAGGCGTTGACAAACATAAAATAGACTCTCTTTGGTGAGTTTCTTTATAAAGTGTAGCTTTGTCCTAGCATAATGCAGTTCTCTATTACATTTATGAAATACTTTCGTAGTCGTTTAATATCTCGTAAGCTTTAAAATTTGCTTTCTCAGAATTTAGTGACACGAGTATGTACACGTAGTGTATGTCGACTTTCATGTTTGTTATTTAAATTCTGACGTCATGTTTCGTTTGTGTGTGTGATTAAGAAGATATAATGAATAAGACAGCTGTTTTTTACGAGTATTTGGATTCGCTAATATTGTTAGTGATGATGCTTGAGGCGATTGGGCATCAATCTGTGAATCACTTTTATTTTGTTGTGCGGATGACATTGATCCGTATTAAATACTGACATTCAGCCGAAGGCCTAATAGTTAGCGCTGATGCTAAATAAATGCCAAAAGAAATAAGTGGAAAATGATAAACAACATTAAAGTTTTGATCAAACAAATATTTGGTGCCTAATATTGTTGAAACTTACTCTATAGAGAGCACTTAAAATATTAACATACTTCCGCAGCAATTAACAATCGCAATCGTAGGTTCCTAAATGCAAGTTCGGCCAACTCGAGCCGTGAAATGTATGTAATCTAAACTGAAGAGCTATTGTGTTCATGAGACAATTGTACCAAAATCACGGTGTTTATTGGTGCATTGTCTAAACTTTAGTCTAAAGTACTATTGTGGACTAGACAAGGCAAACATGCGGTTTGCCAAGCTCTAATGCATAGTTTCCTTATTGCATATCTCTTTATAATATTGCGAGACTGTTATAACTGTATTGGCTACTTTACCCTTCAGCCAAGCTTTGATAATTAACTTAAATACTGTTGGATGTTGTTGCAAAGTTGGACAGTCAATTAAAAGTATTAGTAGTCGGGTTCAATACATAACTGAGCTGAAAGCTCGAAGCTGGCCAAGACCGGCACACAAAACCGCATGTCCGAAGCATAATTCAATCGTGATTTGATACAGAGGCAAACCCAGTGTATTATACAGTTTGTAGCTAAAACCCACTGCAGTTTGCCACTGATGGAATACATAATGTTGACAAATATATTAGGTGTAGGTAATGTTTGAATTAGCAAGAGCAACCCACTAAAATCTGGTAGAGGTATGTTGATAAAATAACAAACTATTTTCCTAGTATTCTGATGTATATCAGAATACGAGTCGTATGACTCGGCTTGGTTGCGCCATTACCTTGCCCGCCTACCTGTATCAATTACGTGAAAACAAAATCATATCTATACGAATGCAACACGATGAGCCCAGGCTACACTTTGGGACAGATTTGGCAATCGAAATGCAACGCACATAAAGCACGAGTCATCGAAATCGTACCAGTCTTCTACATAAGTATACGTATACGTATTACAGGTTGTTATGGAAACCCAAAAGCTTGTTTTTGAGGGGGGAAAATCATCCAATGTCTTCTCCCGCCTTGGGCAAGGCGAGGGAGTGTCAGACTCTTACTGACTAAAAACCACCCCGTTCCTTTCGACCCGGAGCCCCGGTAAACCCGCTAGGTAGTCCGCAGCTACATCCTAAAGCTATTTTAAAGTTCGAAAAAGTACTAGGTACTCGTATAGAACCTAAAGGCATAGGATACCTAAAACGCAATGATCTCCGGCCACCATAAGTGTGGGTCTACGGACGGCGAACAATGGTAGCTCGCCGCCCGACCAGAACCAGACCCGTGTTAACCTCCGAGTCACCATGACAGTTTTTGTTGAATGTTGAAAAGTTTCGAGGAAAAAATCAATTCGACTTTGCTTTTATTGTGCCTAAAACCATGTGTCTCCTGATATATGCAATAACCATTGCAAAACATCTTGTTCATATTTTTGCTACCAGAATTATAAAAGTAAACCTAAAATAGTACCACAAGTGTTCCGTAATACAGTTCGGGCTGGCTGCACAGTTGTGCACCACTTCTAACACAACGACAAAAGTTTTGAAGACAAAAATTCCCGGTGCAAAATATAGGAAAGGTGCTTGTTTGCCAAACTTTTTTTCCATTTGTCTGCCCGCGAGTAGTTTGAGCTCTAATTATATTTTTTCGAGATGTTCATACTTAAGTATCGTTCAATGATAGTTTAGAAATGCTAATGTAAATTTGTTTTAAGTTGTAATAAGAGTAGTCAGTGTTGGAGAGCCATGATTCGGCTCGACTGGAGTGACACCGCGGCCTCACTGAAAACAACGTCAAACAACGCTTGCGTTCGTTCTGTAAGTGAGGTTACCGGTGGCCCAATTACCCCCTTCCCAATCCCCAATTGCCCAACAATCCTTAAATTCCTAACCCCCGAAAGGCCGGCAACACACTTGTAACGCTTCTGGCGTTTCGGGTGTCCATGGGCGGTGGCGATTGCTTACCATCAGGTGATCCGTCTGGTCGTTTACCAGCTCATATCACAAAAAAAGTCGATCAAAGTTGGCGCACGCAATACGCATGCAACGTGTAAGAACTTACGACTTGCTACATGCTAACTTAAACCCTGGCTACAAAAGTTGCATTTACTTACTAATACAACTGTTGAAAGCAATTTCTAAATTAATTTTCATAAGTACTTACTAAGTAGTTCTTCTTTTAGCAAACATACGTGGCCGTGGACGTAGTTATTTCCAAGATATTAATTCAATGTTTGTTTTCTACGACATGTTACTAAGTAATATCGTTGCTTGTGGTTTCACATCACATCGACAGCCTATAATTGGGCGACTGCTGACCAAAGGCCTCTTCTCACGCAGAGAAGGTTTGAACATTAATCACCACGCTTGCTCAAAGCGGGTTGGCGATTTCAAACTTATAAACCGAAATTATAAGCTCAGATTTCCTAACGATGTTTTTTCTCACCGTTTGTCAGTGATGTCTAAATAATCTTAGAAAGTACATATTATAACTCGGACATAGTCACATTGGTAATTGCCGTTGGTAGGTTTCGAATCCGCACTCTCATGCATGAGAAGCGGACGTCTTAAACCTTCGGGCTAACAGGGCTTGTGGTTTATTTAAACATATTTTCGAAATGAACACGTTGCATCGCTTTGTTCTTTGTTGTCCGAGAATGAGATGTTCTTTGTATTTAAGTGTCTTTTAAGTAAATCTTCGTTTATTTATTATTTAAATTCAACGTCATTTACAGTATTGTTATTTATGTAATAAATTATATTCCAATTCTGTGATAGAGAAATAACTCTACTTTAGTACCGTAAAACATGGCAACTTTACCATATTTTAGAACAAAACACGAAATATATTTTTAACCATAAGACGCATAGAAACCAAAACTATATATTTAGAATTGTAGTCTATCTGGCTCACTTTACTGTAATCGTCATTATATACAAACACTTATTTTAGCCGTAGTAAAGAAAAAACAACATGGGTAAAGATACCAAATTTTTGGCAACTTTACCTACGCGCCGTATTCATCGTGTATTGCATATTAAAGAGTTGTTGAGGTACAGAGGGCTTCATCTAGGACCTCTTCGTATTATAATGCAAACAATATGAGGAAATCTATAAAGATAACGGCTACACAGACATTAGGGAAAGTTGCCACGGGTTTCATCGTAATTTACATACAAATAATTTGTTACGCTCGGGGTTGTCAAAAAAGGAGGAACTTTGTTATGACATGTATATTTAAAAAAAAAATTAATAAACCTTAAACCTAAAGTAAAAAAACGCACAAATTTCTAACATAAATATTATTCCCTTTTAAACTAAATTAAGTTCTAAAATTTTAAGTATTTATGTTTAAAATTGTAAAAAAGGCTACAAAATAATGTTTAATCCTTGACTTTTTAATTTTATGACTTCACTATCTCCATAGCTAATTATAACATCACTTCCGTATAATTTTTATAGTGTCTAGCTCCGAGTTTTCTGCGGTTTTGTTTTATGGGAGCCATTTTGGCTGTAAAACAAGAGGTATTATTAAATACATTATATCTTATCATCCAGGATATTCACTATTATGCTGTGAAATTTAGGTATTCGAAAATGGTTACATACACACAAACAAGAAAAAAACATTTATTGCCAACCCTAACTGTAGGCAAAGTTGCCACAAAGCAGGCCGTGGCAACTTTACCTAACCTGTGTCAACATTACCGAAGCGATTATTTATCAATAAATTAAAGAAAAAGCAATTGCTGACATTACAACAGTAATCCCAACTATATTATACATACAAGATCAAAATTTCACTCACCTGTGACAAATAGTTAAGGCTCTGTGAGCACAATTTAGGAACTACTAACTTTTAGCTCATTTTCACGCATACATTGTGACGGCCATTACTGGCATAATAGCAGTCTTACGTCTACGCAAAATATAGTAAATATTTCCTTTTAATGTCTAAAAAATACTTCTATTACAAAACAGAATTCTAGTGGGTAGATTTTTAGATAAATGAGTTTATACCGAATACCTATAGTATGGTAAAGTTGCCAAGGGCCCGGTAAAGTTGCCATAGTTTACCGGTATTGAATTCAGTATTAAACTATACGCAACGTCAATTCAAATATAATAAAAACAAAAGCAAGAATAGAGGGTTCTAGAATACTTTATTAAGTACGCTGCTAAATGCCCGTAAACAAAGACATACAAAGTCTAGGTATGTGATCAGGTGACAATAGATTCACTGCCCAATAGACTATAATGGGTGATAAGACAGTACTTTCAACCTTCATTGTCACTCACCGTTGTATGAAAACAACCTTAAACGCTTGTGTCACCACCTAATTATAAAATACCCGATAAACTTACATGACAGATAGTTTATAGAAATGATTGATTGAATGATTTTTTTGAGGGGGTAAAATCATCCAATGACTTCTCTCGCCTTGGGTGAGGCAAGACGGAGTGTCAGGCGCTAACTGACTAAAACCACCCCGCTCCTTCTCCTGCTATGAGCCGGAACCCCGGTAACATTTTACGTTGTCCGCAGCTCCGGATCGGGCATCAGCCCTACTGAGCCGCATCAGTCATGGTCTGGCTCTTTGAGGCACGCGCGCAAATATTATTTGACGCGCGGTACGCACGGGATGCAACGGGCCCTCAGGGTGCTTTTTGAAAGATCCCCTTTTATATAAAGATGCGTGCTGTGGATGGCTTCCTACTATCAATACATCGCATACTCGAGCTGCGCATCTTCCTCGCACAGCTACTTTGCGGCGGTGCATCTTCATAGCACATCTTACTCGCACAGCTACATAGCTTAGTATCAGTGGAAATGGTCACATAGTTTCACAGCTTAGGCTCACATCTTCGTAGCATAACTGCATAGCATAATAATATCTCTGGTAAAAGCGCACCGTTAAACTAAATTACCTACATTTAACTTCATTATTTTACCCTAAAAATCTGTATAGCTGTATAGTAAAGCTGTATTAATATGTCATAGATTGGCGCCTGTAATTCAGTACCGTACTTATTGGTTACATTTGAAGTCTAGAATACGGAGCTCTTTTGTTCTCTTTCAAAGTTTAAAGGGTAACTAATGGATAGCGTCGGCGACAACGTGTTCGCTGTCAGACGGAACAAATGCTCTATCCGATGACTATATTGTCTTAAAACTTATACTTAAATCAGAAAACTGTAGTTCTTTGATGAAAATCTTTTTTTTTATTTAAATGTTTAGGAAAACGTTTTATTTCGTATATGTCAACTCAAATTAAAATAGTAGACTCGGTAGTTGGTAGATAATTCTTATATAATGGCGCTCTCGTTTCGACTACTTTAAACGTGAGTGTATCTGCCTCAATGGAGAGTATCAGCCTCAGGCCTGTAATGGTGATAGCGGCACTGTCGATGTTAAATATTCTTTTTTACTTAAAATATATCCCTTTATGGGTTCGAAGGATAGCAAAGTAATTAAATATTCTCTTTTGAGACTACAGTTCGAGTTGTGTAAGTCTGGTAGTATAAACTTTCTCACTTATTATGTTGGTACCTTATATGTATAATTAACATTGTTATGCGTATTTGAAAACAGAAAAATAGTTCCGTCGATTTTACTTGTAAATCTAAAAGCAATGCAATGGTTTGTGTTTTTCGTCAAAAATAAAATCGTTACGTTAAAAAACATCCGATCCTTCGAAGCCTTTGAGTCATCACTAAATAAGGGTATGTACAATGTACATTTATAACAATGTACATTGTACATGTACGTGTGTAGACATAAAACCTAGAGTGTACCTTTATAAAACTTATCTAAAAACCGATGATTTTTTTTTATAGTCAATTAAAAAGACAATGAATCCAAGAGACCTAGGAGTGGCCACTGCTGACTACAGATCCCTTCTCGCACGGAGAAGGGTTTGGGCAGTAATCGCCACGCTTGATCAAAGCTGATTATATATTTTAATTTGAAATTATAAGGCCAGGTTTCCTTCATCATTAGTCAGTGGTGTCTAAATATGCTTAGAAGGGACTTGAAAACTGGTAACTTGAAAATTTTCTCATTGGTACTTTGCCGTTGGTAGGTTTCGAAAACGCATCTTCATGCAAAAGAAGCGAGCGGATTAAGCCTCCGGGTCACCACGACATTAATTAAAAAGACTTGCTAACACCTAATATCATGGTCGTCAAACGTATTATGACGTAAAGCCAGTATTACGCAAAAGGCTACTAATTAATATAGGTATCCACTACCCATATTATTTATTGAAACCTAATAAAGGCTATCCGACAAAGGAACAATAGGTCTACAAAAGGTACTCAGTAGTTATAACTTTTAAGTCTGGTCTGGACATAACGACTCGTAACATTTGGTAGGTTAATTATTTTATTTTTAGCTACCTACAATACGGCTCAAGTTCGTCATAGCTTTAATGTCCTATCCAAATATTATGTTAACATAATTGATCAATTAAATATTCTGTGGAAAATTTTACAGGTAGGTATTCAAAAATCTACCATACCATATATAAAAACCCAATCCTATTCCTGGTCGCTATGCAATGTCCTACATCAACAGCTTTTAGGATTTAGACTCAATTCTGCCCATCAAAGTTAATTTGCTAATGGGTGACCAATTTTAACCTCACTATAGCCTCAATATAGCCTCTGGGCAACCGCCCAGAGGCAGCAAGTTTCGTGGAGTTTCACCCAATGTCTAGGCGAATACATTAGGTGAGCTGTCACTCCCGGCTGACAAACCAACATCAGGACATCAGTGACAGGCCTTACAACTATTAGAAAGACCAAAAATCTGACCATAGCTGGGTCTGAACAAAATATGGCCATCTGTCTATGTATCGGGTTGGAACCAAGAATATCTAATAGTTTATATCATCCTTAGCGGGTAGAAAATCCCAACTAATATTACAAATGCGAAGGTAAATAATTTTCTTTTACGTCGCAACAGAGCTCTTTTATAATGGTATGATTTTTGTGCCTAGAGGTAGTTAGAAGATTGTAGAGCGACATAGGCTACTTTTTCTCTTTGACCACGGCAACGAAGCCGCGGGCAAAAAGCTAGAAATGTTATAAGAATATTTCTAACAGGGTCGGAATTGAAACTGCGGTCTGAGGCTACACTTACTTAAAGGGACTAAAGGCAGGAATGAGATTCTACAGCTTCCTAGCTTGGACTTTGTCTTTTATTTTTTACAAATAAAAGTCCGTCTCTGCGGCCCGTATGCTTGTATCAACATGATAATATGGAACTTTTATTAGAAAATACATTCCTAACCACATTTACTTTAGCTGATCAGGACTACCGTAAATTATTAATATCAAAGCTGCATAATATTTCTAGTTAATTCCTGAGAAAATCTTTCATAAACTTCTCTCAAGTTGATTTTTTTTTTATTAAACAAACACACATTGGAGATAATTAAAAATATCATAATAATATGCTTTAATTAAAAATCTAAGGAATTCAAGTAAAGAAAAATGTTCATTAAAGCATCTACGTAATTACTTTGCTTATGGAGGAAAGCAAATTATTTTCAAACAGATATGAAGCGTGACATAAAAGTACCTAGTAAGTAGTAGATAGTTGTATCGAGAGGTGAAAACGTTAGAAACCTATTTTTGTGAGCCTCGATGTTAGTCTTTAATTCATTAGCCACTGCTAATGTCTGGACTAATCTCGTTGACTTCTTTTAACTAAACGGTCACTTATCGGAAATATCTAATTTGTGAGGTAAAAGTGAACTAGCAGCCGTGCAATTCATCGTCATTAACATTTGCACATCTAGCCTAACGAGCTGATTATTTGAAAAATTCGAAACCGCTTCGGACGCTTGTGTGAATTTTCATAAGCTTAGTAAGAGCAGCAAGGTGCTTAAATTATTTTTGAAATACATAATCTATGTGTAGTGTGTAGGACTGTAGGTACCTAGAAGAGGAATTACATTAAAACGTTGTAGTTTTTAGAGAGGATTACAAACTTCAAATGAGATATTTTCTGTTTGAGCAGGTAAGTAACTGGAGTGTCTATATTCGCTGCACTTAACCGGTCATGAAATGGAATCGATAAATGCAATTTCATTAGTACGCAATAAACCCTTGTTGAACGAGTGAAGCGAACTGAAACATTAGTTTCATTAGCTATGAGAAGGAATCTATATCTATACATATAATAAATCTGTAGAAGTGTCAATTCAGTACATTGAAAATATTGAAAAAATAAATAGCAGGGGTGTTACTGGATCGATACCAAACCCGCATATTATGTGATTAAAAAAAATTTGTCTGTCTGTCTGTCTGTCTCTATGTTCAGGCATCACGTGAAAACTAACGGTTCGATTTCGATGAAACTTGGTATAATTATACCTAATTATCCTGGGCATAAAATAGGATACTTTTCATCACGCTACGATCAATAGGAGCCGAGCAGTGAAGGGAAATGTTGAAAAAACAGGAGAACTTACTCCATTTTTTAAGCTTCCGTCGCGTGTGCAGCCTTAATGGTTAAAGCTACACAGAAATAATGTATGACGGAAATGTTCTCCTTAAAATTGTTTAAAAAATATTCCACGACGGCAAATGTCTATCTTTTATGGTTGACTCACAATAACACGTATAACTCCCGATAGCTTAGCAGTTCAGAGCTTTCTGATTATATTTGTCTACTCTTACGTTTATAACACATTCATTCATTCATAAAATCTGTAGAAGGGTCAATTCTGTACATTGAAAATATTGAAAAAATAAATAGCAGGGGGTGTTTTTTCTTTTTTTTTTTTTTTTGAGGGGGGAAAATCATCCAATGTGGGGAAAATCATCCAATGAGCAGGGGTGTTACTGGATCGATACCAAACCCAAATATGTGATTTTTTCTGTCTGTCTCTATGTTCAGGCATCACGTGAAAACTAACGGTTCGATTTCGATGAAACTTGGTATAATTATACCTTATTATCCTGGGCATAAAATAGGTTACTTTTTATACTGGAAAAATACGTAGAAAAAAAAATCTTTATTTTTCTGTTTTATTCTGCTCAACAGCAGTAGCTCAATAGAGGAATCTCCTTAATTATTATGGGCCTCGCCGTATTTAGTTCCAATAGATATTTATAAGATGTCATTGTCAGAGTTACTCAAAATGGAGAAATAAACTTCCACGCGAAGACGACATCCGCGCGGACGGAATCGCGGGCGGAAGCTAGTTATATTATAAACTAGCTTTTGCCCGCGACTTCGTTCGCGTGGAATAGTGACTTCCGGCAAATTTTTGGTTTTAACCACATAGTTCCCGATCTCGCGGGATCTCTTCAAAAATGAGATGTGGAAGATATTCCAGGGAACTCTTCAAAAATCAACATAATGAGCTCTGCGTTTGAATTTAATAGATGTATACTCACTTAGGGCATTGAAAAAATAGTTTAAAAACGGACTTAAACTAACTTAAAACTAAAGAAAGCTACGAATTACGAATTTATAACAATTAAAAAAGAAACTATATTACAACCTATCCTCTATGCTATAATAACCAAGCTTAAACTAAATAATTTAAAAGAAACGACTTAAATCTAATCTAATTAAAAAAAAAATTAGACTTACAATTTTATTAAAAAAACTAACTACAGTAACTACTAATAATCGATATCAAACTAAACCTACGTTAAATAGTTTAACCAAAAAACCAGGAAAACCCAACAAATAAACTTTAATTGACAAATACAACGAAACCAATTTAGAATAACATTACGAAAGTGCAGGACCACTACAGACAAATAATCATACGACTGATAATACACTTTTTCTACGATAGTACCGAAGCGCTCGGCCGATACCCAACCAAATGAATGTAACGAAACCATAGCGCGATCTATTTCGATCCCAACGCCATTTATCGAGGATAAAGACAACTTGGATTATTTATTTATACTCCGTTCGGGCATTTTCTTTGTACTAAAAGTTTAATTATATTGATATTATTTTTTTCATACCTTTTTACTATTTATTTATTTTTTTCGATGAATTAAAACAATAACATGAACCGAAGTCGTGTAACGATCGACATAGAATTATCTATACTCCGTTAGAGCATTTTCTTTGTACTAAATGTTTTATTATATTGATATTATTTTTTTCATACCTTTTTACTATTTATTTACTTTTTTTCGATAAATTAAAACAATAACATGAACCGAAGGGGTGTAACGATCGACATAGAATTATTTATAAATAATTTATTTCTTATTTTTATTTTTTGATTTTTGAAATCTATATCCAAGTCCTTTCTAAGGTTCTAAACTATATCTGTACCAAATTTCAACCAAATCCGTCAAATAGTTGCGGAGATTAATGGTATAAGCATAGAATGTTCGACGTGATTCTTTAATTTGACATAACTTTTTTATTTATGAACCGATTGACATAAAACAAACACTAAATGTAAATTTAAGCATCCCACAATATATTCGTGAAAACCGCATCCAACTCGGATCAGCCGTTTCTGAGATTAGCGCGCACAGACGAACAGACAAACAGACAAACAGACAAACAGACAAACAGACAAACAGACAAACAGAAAAAAAAAAGTTAATTACATTTTTGGGTTCGACATCGACATAACAATAACCCCTGCTATTTTTTTTATTTTTATTTTCAATGTACAGACAGCACTTTTCTACGATTTTATTATATGTATAGATAAAACTTTATGAACCCGTCCGTTTTCTTTCAGTAGACTTTCCACTGAATTTAACAATTTCTTATTTCGTACAAATCAAATCTTGACAAAGGAATTATCCAATTTGGTGCATCTATTCGAGATTTATTAAGGATATGCATTTTTATTTATATTCATTATTCTTATTTTTTTCTACTACAGGAAAGCCTAAAGAAATTGATGAAACAAAATACGAGTACTGACACCTTTAACAAATATATTGTCTTATCCTTTTTTTAATCTGGAGCTGCGGACTACCTAGTGGGTTTGCCGTGGCTTTGACTCGAAAAGCAGGAGTTAGAACGGGGTGGTTTTAGTCAGTAAGAGTCTGACACTCCCTCTCGCCTCGCCCCAGGCGGGAAGTAAGTGTGGATGATATACCCGCCTCAGAAAAAAATTAGAAGTCAGTTCAACCTTATTTCTGTAGATTTCCATTGAAAATATTCTCGTTAAAATGACACCCGAAAATAATTGGACAAAAAATGCAACGAATTTTAGGTGTAACTAATTCAGTTTAAATCGAGATCCAATTTTAAAAAATTGTGTTTTTTGAAATTGAGTCTAAATATGTATCATACGTTAAAATGTCAAATATTTCCCCTAAAGGGTATCCTGCAATTTTTTTGTGTAGGTTTTAATCATACACGTTTAAAAAAATGTTGAACGCGGTAGTTACATAGGGCCTGGGGCTCTCTTTTGCCCATTTAGCGCCAGGCTAGCTTAAAAAAATAATAACATGAACTGGTATTGGAGCTTTTGCTCATGTTATGGGGATGAAAAGTGATATCTGCAGACTATCTATAGATATTGTCCCCAAAGTGCAAACATTTGTAAATGAGTAGAACTCTAGATGTGACATTTTTTTTATAATTAGATCCTTTCGATAGCTTTTGCGTAAATAACGTAATAGATTTCTTAAGCCCCGGCGGCGGCGGTGCAACGGCGGGCGCCGGCGGCGATCGCTCCACGCAAAAGCTGTGTAGAAGATTCGTAGAATTTTTAAAAAACGTATTCCTTTTTTTAGAAACCGAATTAATAAATGTTTCTATGTAGGTAAGATAAAAATCTTTTTGTTGTAATTCTAACAAACGTGACTTGTGAACGACGTTTCGGACCTTTTGGGTCAAGGATAAACCGGTTCCAATCCTTCTACAGGATTACGTTTAATAACTTGCGATACTGAACTTTAAAATGGCAGGACTATTAAATAGTAGGTGTTTTAGGTAATAATAATTCTATTATTCGCAATTAATCATAATAAAATGTAGAAAAAATGCATTGAAATCAGCATTGGAAGCTGGAGTTGCGCATACACTCGAGGGCGTGCGGCGGGCCAACGCCCTTTCTGATTTTTTTTTTGCAATCAATCTCTAACAAAATTAACAATATTCATATTTATTTCTTAAAGACAAAAAAAAATGAGATGATCCAAAACGTCCCCTAAAATTAACTTCTCTGTAGGAACTTAAATTTTATTACAAAGGTGGGTAGTTTCGTTTTTGCTCGTACTTTCATGTATAAATGCAATGAAATAAATGTCAGACGCTACCCACTCAGTATCCGTTTGTTTCAAAGAGTAGGGATAGTGATAAAAGCTTCTGCGGAACTTTCTTATCAAACTACGTAGGTACTTGGATTGATGTCTGTGCTCATGTGTAGTTTACATGCCTATTGTATTAATTAGAGCGTGTATGATCTTTCTTTATTTATTACTAGCTCAAAAATTATCGCTAAGCTATGCCTTGTAAATTAGTTTTAGATTAGAGCTTTGAAATAGCTGAAACAGATTTGCTTTCGCAACAATTACATTTCGCGATCGCCGGAGCTCGCCGCCGCTGCTATGAATCTCACACTTATTTATAAAGCCATAGTAACAACACGCTATTTATAAACCAGCAGGGAAACTTGCTAAACTTAACAATAATTGAACTGGATACTTACAGACTGTGGGTATCGGCTGCCGGCTTTGGGACCGTTGTTAGGTCCTGATGTAGACATGCGACCTTGCTTCGAAAACATTGGCACTTGCCCGGACAATGTTTAGAAAAAGTTAACGCAAAAAGACTAAAAAGTAAAAGAAACTTAAAAAAAATAATGGGTCTCATTTTTCTAAAATTAAATTAAAATAAAATAATTGAAAATGGAACTTTGAAGAATTTAAAAGAGTTGAAATAGTACGCGCGCGGGAGCAGTGGTCGCGAGTGGCAGGATGCGAGTGCACCGTGCAGACCGTTGACTTGCGGAGCGGCGACTGGCGGCTGTCGGCGGGTAGTGTGGCGAGGCGGGCTGGCGGGATGCGATGCGAGCACGGTGCCGACTCCCGCACCTCGCTGAAGCGCTCCACGATTGCGTTTCCCAGCCGACCAAGCGATGCGCTGACCGCTGAGGGACGCCCTGCACAGCCAACTTGCATTTATCTAAACTCATTGTTACATATCAAATTCAAAAATAATTCATCAATATTTTTTTAAGGCTTCTTTGTAGATTTAAGATTAACTGCATTACACAAATATTTAGTTTAATCTAGGTATCTTTCAGTAATTAAATCAAGATAATCAAAATCAGTTAATCAATAAACTTTAAAGACTTTTTACTGTTAAGTAAAAATATTGATTAGGGCAATTCTTATATCTTTCCAAATTTTTATAATTAAAATCTAAAGCTTAAGAATATAAATGTAATTTAAGCAGTATATTTGAATTGGTGACTATGAATTAGTTAAATATGTATGTTACAACGTGTTTGTTTACTACGTGAACATTGAGGGAATTCCACATTAGCGTAAGTCATGTAATCTCTCTTTGATGTCATAGAGTAAGAATTTAATCCTAAACTAGTAGTGGGCCACGACATCATTTGTGTGAAAACATCATTACATGTAGGTATAATTTGAAAAAGTTACTTGGTTTAATCGTTTTAGATTCATTGCAATTTATTTCAAATAAAATAGAAACTTAAAAGTTCGCGTTGGCCCGCAGAGTACTGCTTGAGGAGAGGACTTCAAAGCGTATATGTGTGATGGTGCTAAGTTCGAAACCTGGCAAATGCCCATCAATGTGTTCAACTTTTGCCGAGTTATATGTATTTTCTAATATTTTGTAAAGAAATCTGAAGTCATGATTTCAATGTATACCTAAGTTCTACATTTCAATTTTGCCCTGATCAATTTCGTGCGAAAAGACAGCTTTTCGGCAGTGGGACAATTGCAGACTTATGATGATGGATGAAAACTAATGATACGAAAGTAAGTTTGTTTGTTTGTTTATTTATTTGTTTGTTAAATACTTCATCAGTTAAATTATTATTTGTAAAGTTTTGGATAGGTTATATACATACATACGGGTACAAACATAAGATAATTTAAGGATTTTGGGAGGCTTTCACCCATTTGCCGCGTCAATGAGGTACTACTCGTACTAGGGCGTAGAATCGGGTCGCGTAGCCGGGTACGCCATGCCCACTGCAACGCCATCTTAAGTCTTGCTGAAGAGCTGCTGTCTCAAAGAGCACGCAGACTATTGCTCCTAGAGAAAGATATCAACTTTAGGTGATGGTAATCAAGTTACACGTACGAGAACCATGGCCTTAGTGACTGACTAAGGCCATGGTTCTCGTACGAGTCCTTCGCAATGATTTTTTGAATAAAACCGTTACAAAGGAACATTTTAAGTAATTATAAAATGTCTCTCAGTAGACTATGACTGCCTCGTTGATCGAATGGTCGCCAGTGCGACTGCCGGATAAGGAGTCTCGGGTTCGATTCTCGGGTCGGGCAAAGTATTGCTGGGTTTTTTTCGGTTTATCGAAAATTTCTCAGTGGTAGCACGGAGTCTGAGATTGTACGTAGTAGATATATGGCAATGGGCTTACCCCCTATTACATGGGACTTATAACACAAATGGTGAATAGTGAGTGTACATTCTACAGCGGCATGACATGCCGTAATGTGCACCTCTTGTGTTGTGTCTCTCAGTAGTAATGTCGGTAGTAAGTCTCGTTTTCATGAATGGGTGTTCTGTGGTTTAGTTTCTTGCAGACAAGAATCATTAATTTATGTGAACTAAAAACGAGCTCGATTTTTCCTTTTCTTTTCAATAAATAGCTTATCTGTTGCGGCCTCAGTTTACCTAATATGTATGTAAAATTAATACATAAAAACTTACTCATAATATTATTCCTATATTAACGATAAATAAACCTTTGACAAACATTCTGAGCACTTGAGGACTTTACAAAAGTTTTAGGCAATAAAAAATGAGTTAGGAATGGCATGTCATGAATGGTGATCGAAAAAGGAAGAGACGGGCAGACTTTGCGCTCGGACCTTGACTTTTGTCTCTTTTTAAGTACTTCGTGAATTTTATTCAAGAGGCTAAACCATGTTCAAATTTTTGAAAATATACATAGGTTGCAGAGTAATGATGTGCTAATGTTAACTAATCATGGAAGTAAAGGTATATGTGATTGTGTAAAATATTTATGTTTTATTAACATAAAACATTAAATATGTCTGTATGAATATTTGCATATTTGGGTTGTGTTGTGTTTTGTTATTTTTATATTGTTGTCTCGCTAGTGGACTGCAGAGTAAGAAGTTTTCCTGTCGAGAGCATTCCCAGGTCGCACAAAATTATTACTGTCGGTTTTTCGAAATTTTAATTTTCGGTTTTTCTGATGGACTGACTGACTGTTTCTATACTGCACTAATGTGCAGTATATCCAACAGTCTGTCTGTGTCAGTCTGCCATTATGATTACATTTTTATCCCTACAATATGGACCACATAACTGTTGAGAAGTGGGTAGTGGGTCTAGCTAACTGCCTTTATTCCTATGTTTTTTCATCGTCTAAGCCGGCAAACCAGCCGAGTGATGATCAGCAATGGCCGCCGCCCAGAGACACCTGAAACACCAGAGGCGTTACAAGTGCGTTGCTGGGGCTTACCTTTTGAGGGTTAAGAATTGAAGGTTTTTGGGGAATCATACAAAGAAACACAACGGAAGCGTAGTTTAACTTAGGTTCTCTGTGAGGCCGTGGTATCACTCCGGTTGAGTCGGCCCATCCGTGCTTTCCCACACTTATGTGAGAAAACTATTACTTGTCAAACTCAAGAAATCGAATCTCACTTCGCTTTCTCACATAGTTATTCTGCAGTTGTAACGTAACTACAATAATAAAAGAGTCAACAAAATATTATACTTAATATACGAAAAATAACAGAACTTTAGTTTAAATATAAATAAACAACGGGAAACAAAACTTATTTTGTCGTAGTTTCAATAAGCTAGAGAGGCGGTGCGCCGGTACTTAACGAAATGTTGCGACGGAGCTGCACGCTGCACGGCTAACTTTATATGCTGTTATTTTGCGAATCCCAATTATTAAACTTAATTAAATTGAGTTTTTTATTAAGGTAACTTTCAAATACATTATAAGGATCGAAGATATATGAGAAAAATATACACTCAATAGCAATATTACAGTGAACTAAATACTTTAGCGCGGTTTCACCCGCTCTGCTTGGCTCCTATTGGTCATAGCGTGATGTTTTATAGCCAATAGACTTCCTCGATAAATGCACTACTCAATACAATAATAAGTACAATAGTACAAAGATCCCTTACTTAAATTAATCTTTAATATCTTGGTATAACCTATACCTATGTACCTAGTGTGTAGTATAACCACAGACTAAACGGAAATTCAGACTTTAGGTACATGTATTTTAACTAAGGTATTCAGAGTTTGTAAACTCTTTCCGTGCCGTTGACTCATTGGTGTGGCTTCGGTGATGTGTTGGCCATGGCCACAATTTGCTGCTACGCGCTACGAACTACGCCCTTCGGAATGCACGCTACGGACTACGCGCTACGAGCTACGAGAGTAGTATTTCACCCAAACTAAAGTACAAAAGGGTTTAATATACAGCGTGTAACAAAATACCCATATACCAATACTGTGTCGTTCTTGATTTTAAATCATACAAACGTATCACAACACTACAGGAATCACTCGGTAATATTACGAAACATTTTTCCTGTAAATCTGATCGCCTCATGCCAGTATCTACGTAATTTTGATATTCGGTTTCTGGAATTGTATGTATTGGAAAATTCATAACTTCGTTCCATGAAAACATGAGTTTAAAAACTATTCCCGTATCGTTTGTTATGTTATCTAGAAACCGTGCACTTGATATGTAGGGCATGAAGGATACTACTTTTTGACAGTGCGGGTATTAAAGAATTTTATGTTAGCTAATACTTATAACAAGTATGGTTTTTTTGTTTCGTTTTGGGTCGTAATTCATTGTACATGAGAAGTGCCTTTTTCATGGTCTTTTCTAAAGAAAAGACAAGATAAATCTTTATCTGTTATTGTTGACTTAATGTTAAACTTTTTGTAAGTATTGTATAATAAGCGATGCATTAGAGCGATACTTGGTAGGCACGTACCAGAGAGCAGTTTTATACGATCCTCAATACATGTAAAATATCGCAGTTCAGCCGAATTTGATTCAGACACTGACCCTTACCGATTTGGAAATCGGCCAGGAGAAAAAGTTATATGAGTGTACGTGCACAGCACAGAACGGTATAATTGTGTTGTGTACTATGCACGAAACTTATTGACCAAATGCCTTTTTTGGTGATAAATAAACTTTCAAAAGAAGATATAGGGAGCATTTACAAAGGAATATATTGCAAAGAATTGCAAAACTGCTTAATTCCACTAGTTGAAGAATGAGTTAGCTCAGACAGTCAGTTTCAGCTTTATCAGGAAGGACGAAGCATTATAAAGATTTAAAAAATTATGCTAGTAATAGCACAGACGTTGGAATAAGCCCTGCGTTCCCTCTATTTTAGGGATCTCATAACATAATTTTAATAAATGTATGACAAGGCCACTGACTAAGAGTCCGTAAAGAACTAATATTAATAAAAAAATAAACAAAATATAACTTAAATGTACAACTCATAGGATAATTTATGAAAGCTTACCTAGTTTAGGCGATTTGTGACTTCTTCGGGAGTTGCATTTATAGGTTTTATTATAATTGTGTTTGTACATATACTCTACATTCTGTGTATTGTACCTATTTCTATTAATTCCCCGCTTGCAACTTCACTCGCGTATACAAATAAAATGTAGGAAATATTCAGCCTCTAAAATCTCCAGACGCAAAAATCGTACCATTCTTGCGAAGCGCTGTGAAATAAAAAGAAATAAGACACACGTTTGCTTTAATAGATTGAAATAAATACCTACTGTAAATCGCGTTTTTTAATATGTGTTAATCTGTTGTGTTAAACCACTGTTTCCTCTTTTTTATTTTATTTACTTTTGCCCATTTTCTCTAATAAATTAATGCAATTAAACCCTTTAGATCGTATGCTTAAAGTGTAAGTGTGAAAATTATCCGTCACGAACAGGACATTAGTTACAAATCTTAAACTAGGACTTGTACATAATGTACGTATGTCGGTAGGTACCTAGGTACGTAGGTAACCTACAATTACGAAGAGGGCAGTTGGCTGTCGCTCCACTTTGATATAATAGCAACTTAGAGCTGCAGAATCTGATTATACTGAGTTCTGCTAGTTAATCGTGTTTGAAACTCTGACGAGTGAGACTCTGTTTGAAACCAGGGCTCTCTGAAATAATTTGAAATTGCGCCGTAGTTTCTTGCGTACAGTCGGAATGATTGATGAAAATACCTACGTACTTTTAAATTTGTATGAAATTCAAATTATAAATAACGAACGATGGAAAAAAATCAGGTACTAGGTATTGGGAATATTAAAAAAGTAGAGTGGAAAGTGTTTATATTTCTTATTTGAGGTCTACGTCCAATATATATCAACAGGTAGAGAAAACACAGAAGGGATTGATATAAAAATTGACGTACTTGTACGTATACTTAATTGATACTTTCAAACAATCACTATGTTTCTCGTGTGAAGATAGAAATACCCACTTGGATACCAGCAACGCCATCTATTGATTAAAATAGTACTAACGTGTGTTGTTTTCACGCAAGACAAGTCGCAAGCTCAGCCACAGGTCATTGTGGCACGCCTTTATAATTTCCGAAGGGGTAGGCAGAAGTTCTTTCACATTCACTTACAATGAAACCCACTACTGAGTTTTTTTTAATCCAATTGGCAACCGCCAATTCGATAATTATGTAGGTAGATCCTTCTTTATTATGATTCTTCTCCGTAAAGTACCTAACAGGCTTTCCTGTACCCTTAGTACGAGTTTACTTTACGTAGAAGGAAAATGAAACTATAGTTTGATTGGCCGGTGCGAATGAATGAACCAATCAGAGCGCCAAACGCGGTCTCGTTTTGATTTCGTTATTTAACAGAACGCTATGTGTCACAGTTTAACGCTATGTTAATTCCTTCCAGTAAACACGTGCATTGTTTAGTTATTTAACGATTTAAGATTTAACATTAAAGGATGTGCTTAAGCGACACATGAAGGAATGCGGCGTCGATTTATCTACGTAAGAGCTTGCATCTAACCGAGGAAACTGGAGGTCACTGTTGAGAAAATATCTAATTTTGAGACTCGTCGGCTATCACAATTAGATGTTAATATTGTAACGAAATAAAAGCCCGAAGAACAGCATCAATTCTTGCGTGTTGTCACTTATTAATTTAAGTATGTATGCTTTATGCGACCTTTGCTTAATTTCATCCACACAAAATAGCAAGCACTGATACCTTTCTATATCAAGCAAGAGGTCTAGCTTGCAATTATAGTCCTAAGACCGAAATTTTAAATATTTTAGAGTAAACTTGCTCTTCTAGATTGCCCTGGAAATTGTAATCATGTCCATTGAACGACAATAGCCTTACCTTGCAAATTAACACGGGTATAGAAACATGAATAGATTTATAGTTACATTTTTATAGTTATCATTTTTTTAGTTACATTGAAAAAATTTTCGCTATAAAGTCAATTGCAAACTACTACATTTTTATCAGTATCCACATTATTTCACCAATTATAAAATTCATTATCTTTAAAATCTCCTGTATTGGAAAGATAATTTTTAACAATGCGATAAGACAATCCGATTAGACGAGTATCCGAACAATTTTTAGTCTGTGGTATTATGAGTCACTGTCAAAGTTACCAGTGATGCTGTCATTATGTCAAAATTGCGTGGTTGAGTTGCTTTGGTTGATGTAATACTTAATAATTTGTTCTACTACTGAGAAGCCAGAGTCTACAGTGTACATAGCGGCATGCTCGTGCATGATGCGAAATACCATAGCATTCGTGACTATCACTACTGCACACGCTATCGGCCGCACTAAATGCGCCTCTGGTAACATAATCGTGTATAAACAACGTTTTGAAATTTGCAAGTGACGTGAATACTCGTGCGATGGTGTCTTGAGATTAGTAAACGGAATTTCCCAGACGGTTAACGAGATATAGACTGTCAACAATGGCTGGATCCACGCTGCCCGAGAGGGTAGCTCAGATTTATTATACTTACGGATTATTTTGTTCGTCTTATCCTATTACAGCAATCACATTGGCATTATCTGTTTTGCTGCTGTGCTGGTGAGTGGAAACTTTAGTCAGACTTGTTCAAGACATGTGTAAATAGGAGACTATAGTGTTATGTTTATTTGCAGTTACCCTCTACTAAATGTACCGCTTCCTGGAAACAAACCAACGGTTGTAACATTGCCGCTTCATGGTGTTGACATTTATGATCTCACGAGTTCTGACTGCAGCCAAAGCAAATGCTCTGAAGGTATGTAATTTACTTGGAATGTGTTATTCACAATCTGTTTTATAAACAGTTTAAACAGTTATGTAAATGTTAAAATATTTATTCATACAATTTACAGAGAGACCTTCACATTTGGAAATCCTTTACAATGAAACACAGAAGCTTCCTTATATTTGGGCAAAGGACAAACCTCTACTATATGTACAGCAAATCATTATGAAAATAGGTAATACTTTATGAATAATATTAATGTAACAAAAAACTATGCTAGCAACTTCTGAAGTGCTTAAAAAGTATTTAGAACAATATTTTACCACAAATTGATTGTTATCATGAACATTTAATTACCATGTGTTTATTCTCTACACTTTGTTTACCTTAATTAATACAATTAATTAAGGACTTCGTAACATACCTAACTGTTAAAAATAGGTATGTCATGAACCAAGGGTACCTCTGTAAACTCCTATAGGGATGAAAAACCATGTTATTATGTTATACTCATGTTTCCTGTTTCATAATGAAATATTTAAAATTATGTGTGAAACTAATCTTTTACTAGCTATTTTCCTCATTTTTTTCCTACTATAGCGATTCTAAAGATTTTTATAACATTTTAACAAATTTAGCATTGACTAATGTATCTAGTATTACTGTTTACACCTTATGAATCACATGGAAAACATTGCATTCAATAACATCACAACCGTGAACCCAGGAATAGAAATACCGAGACCTTGAATGACATTACCATGCATCCTATCAATCATTATGCAGTTACAAATGTCAATCTTAATTTAAATCCCTACACTACTGTTGTAGAGCAAATAAAAAATGTACACTTTTCTTCAAGGTGTATCTCCGTGGAACAACAATTTAAAGATGTGGGATGCATTCCGAGCACCTTTGCAAGAAGTTTTTCGATTGCTAGAAACTATACGGAACCATGAAGATCCAGAAACGTGAGTCTTTTCTGTACAATTGTTTATTTTTTAAGCAAAACTTTTTTTAGCTACGTCTTTAACTTTATTTCTAGCATAAGTCTTTTTTATAGTAAAGAATGTTGTTGTCGCATTGCACAGCCAAGCTGCCAAGCTATTTGTGTTAATAACTCCATGAAACAAATCTTATGCAAATAAATTAAGTTCTGCTTTGCTGTTAAAGTAATGGAAATTATGTTTGCTACTTTTCAATATGTAATCTGTATCATGTAAGCGATTGTATGTTTGCTATTGGTTATTTAAGATTTACCTATCAAGTACAAACTTGCTCAAACCTAATTACGTTTGTTACCCATAATTAGCTCGGCATTGCATCATTAATTACCTAGACCAAGTCATTTATTTAGTCAAATAGTCAACTATCATATATAAATATTGTGAACTTTAATATGTTTGCTAAGCGTAAACCTGGAAAATGGCTGAGCCAGTTTTATTATGACTTATTCAAGAATAAGCGACAAAAAAAAAAATATTGTTAAGACATTTACTTTTTTTTTAAATAGTTTTGCTACATCTAATTATAATAAATTCTTATAAAAATACTTAGTTTTTGCTGTATCTATAGACGAATGAATGCACTGCATACTGTTTGATTTCTATGCGAATTATAATTAATTAGCTATTTATGCAGAACTGCGATTTTATGCGTCACTTGCGATTTTGAATAATATCTTACATTCGAATTTTGTTCAACGTTTTGAAGTAAAATACGAAAATATTTGAAAGTTTAAAATTATGATGTTAGTTTAAATTAATGACTTTATATTTCTGCCAAGTTTCTTAATACTGTGTTTAAAATGGTATTCTTGATGACTTGGCTTAAGAAAGATATACATTTTGCATTTTATTAGCAATACAATTTTCGAAAATGTAGTTATATCTAAAATTTAAATTTCTCCCTGTATTGATTATTCAATATGCACAGATATAGAAAAAATGCTTACAAAGATATTTAAAATACATTATATAGTGATTAGCTTAATAGGTACCTACTTCTTAAATTAAATTGCTGAGCTAGTGACATTGACTGTGCTGAGTGGCATTAGAAAATGTTAATATTAGCTACTTGTCTAATGTCTATCTATCGTAATAATTAGTTTTAACGAAAAATTTTATGATTTACTTACTATTTTCTAATTGTATCTCTCAATTTCCAAATAAAGTATCTAATATTGTGTTTATTAAGAGCAAATACATCACAGAAATTTACTAATGTTATAAATGCGGAAGTTTGTGTGTATCTTTGTTACTCAATCACTTCAAAACGGCTGAAATGATCGTGATATCATTTGAAACAGCGGTAGATTATGATCTAGAGTAACACATATGCTAGTTCTACACCGTAGGAATGCGGGCGAAGCTGCTGTTAGAAGCAGCTAGTGTCAAAATACATGGACTTTGTTCATAAAATTATGCCTTATTTGTTTTAGAAAGAGTACACTACTCCAGCATTGTTATCAAATCGGGGGTATCAAGCGACGCGATAGCAAAGCGAGTATGGAGCGGGTACTGCCGGAATATAGCTGCTTGCTGCTATCTCCGGCAAACCTATGGCAACAGAATCTACAGTCGTTTTCCCTGGATGCTAATATCATCAACACTGTCTATAATTATCAGGTAAATATTCAAGAGACTGATTGCCGTGTCGAGTTGTAGTGTGACTAACTATGAAGGGGTATCGGGTTCGATTCCCGAGTCAGGTAATCGACACGTGGCAAAGGATATAATAACTTACATGGGAGCTTTAGACTCATACCATAACTGATAAAGATTGAGCTTCACAATGGTGTCACAATGTGTGTATGTGCACCTCTGTCCATCCCTTTGGAGATCAGAAGGTGTGGCATTTAAAAATTTAACAAAAACTACAAAAGGAAATTACCTCTGTACGCTTTATTTGCACAACCCACCTTGAAATAGAGCATACTTAAAGCTGAGAGTTGTGCGTAATATGTAGGGTATAAGCAACCTTTCATGGGAAATTCATGTAGACAAAACCACGGGTAAAAGCAAGTACTAAATAGTTAGATTCAAGGTTCCTTTCGTCACAAGTCCTATTCTATTGTACGAGAGAACTATTATTCGTAATCTCCTCAAGGTGATGCAGCTGACGATGATTGTGGGCAAATTGCCCTCAACGGAATCATCGAGACTGTTCTACACGTGTGTACCTCGTTGACGAGTTAGGAGTTAGATATTTCTCGATCTTACACCGTATTCAATTACCTAGGACCTAGGTGTATGGTGTAGATAGGTACATGTTAGTACTTCTGGAGGTTTACGAGTGTTGCTATCTTTCTGATTTGTCTGAACATGATTATGAGAGTTTTAAGGCAGAAAAGTAAGGCAATTAACAATTTAATTTGATTCTTAATTTGATCAGATTAAGGAGCAATAAACCAAATTCAAATACAACAATATAGAATGAAAAAGGAAAGCGCTAGAGTAACCACTATTATGCTTTCATGTTTATTGATATTGAAATCGGAACACTTCTTTATTAATATTGCCTGTGACAATACACTGCAGGATTCCATCTACATAAGATGGTTTGCCGTAATGTCCCAGTATGCCAAAGGTTTCGACCGTTGGAAATCGCAGTTTAAAAACGTAAAGTTTATCATAGAGTTCTCACTGCATCACCTAAAGGTTGGCTAGCAAGAATGCCTATGGTATTAAGCCCGCCCTTATACATTAAAGTTGAATAAATACATATAAAAAAAAAATAGAATGCTGCTGCCGCTGCTCTTCCGAATGTGTATTCCCTTAGTCAGCTCTAACTACATTAGCACGCGGTATAACTTTCACTGGTACAAAATATTCATTTAAGTAAGGACCAAGACCTTTACATTCCAGTATCGTTGTGTAAAGTATTCCTAAAATGAGGAAATATTTGGGTGCAAATAAGGTTATCATTGTTGTACTTTGGTACTACTTAGGTACTTGTAACTTGTGAAGTTGTGGTACACTCGGCGTCACAAAAATCGCACCTCTTGGAAAATTGTAAGTTTAAAACATGTCCCGCCAGTAACGAATACATTACACCTTATTAATATTGGTATCAATTGAAAGTACGTTTAACGACCTTTAAATTAACAACAGTTAGAATTCCTAAACACAACAGATCTCATCAGCACGTATTGTTAAAAAAATGTTGTCAAAATATTCATAATGGGATAACATTCCTCAAGAGACTGTTGTCACATTAATTCGTCCGTGAGAGAAAGCATGGAAGCAGTCATCGGGGCTAGGGAGGGTAACACTAGGTTTTAAGTTGTTTTAAGGACGTATTTGTTGTAATTATTGCTGATAAAATAAAATGTAACTTTTTAATCATTGGAATAAAAAACCAAATCCATTGATTTATTCTTAAACTTAAATGAATTGCCTTTCCAATGATACCTTACAGTCATATGTCTGCCATTGATTAATAGGGTTAAAATGACTATGAAGGGAACTTTTAAAGAGGTGCGATTTTTGTGACGCCGAGTGTATAAAGATGTGGTTCGTAAAAGGTGTATGGACATCATTCAGTCATATTCGGGCAGGAGTCACAAGAAATAGTTTGTACAGTTTAAACATACCTAACTGCATAAGCTCTTACTTTCTCTTTTTATTGAATGTGATGTATGTGTGTGGTAAATCGATAGCGCATTTATTTACAATCATATACGTTAATACACATTAAAATAGACTCGACACAACAATTTGTAGAACACACAATAAATAATTGTTCCGTGCAAGAATGTACGCTGCACATTGCGCAGTAGCCGGTTTACCAGCCATTGCGCCAACCGTGTAATCATAACAAACATGTTTAGAAAACAAAATGGATGTCAATTTCAGAATCTTCAGAAAGCCAAAGTGTCAATAGCAGAAATGGCGTTCGGTATGCAACTCCGAGAGACTGGCATTAAAAGGTATCCGTTAAGAGCCCGACCACGAGTATTGCAGTATGCCGTCACTATATTCTACCAGCAACCGGACCAAAGGTAAAAAAATACATATATGTTTTATATATTGACCCCTTTTCGAGGTGTGTCTAAAGGCGGGTACAGACTGCTGCAACGCAACATGCAATGCAACACGAAACGAGCATTGCATCAGTGTAGACGCGGGGCGCGCACAACGTGCGCACGAACCGCGCATGTACCTACTCACATCTGTTTCCGAGATGCGCGCGAACGGATCGCTCAGTCTGCAAAAGAACACGCAAAGGAATGGATCGTGACGACCAATTGCGGGCTCTGATGATAGTCAGTGCTTCATTATTAATAGTGAATCATGTGATAAAACGCAGAAGACATCGACGTTGGTGGCGTACAGAGTTGTATAGTCAGAGAGCTGGTGCAAAACTAATGGTAAAAACGTAAATGTAACCGCCTCCTCCGCCGCAGTAGCGTCGTCTTGTTCCATGTTCGCGCGCGTCTAGCCGTACACACCACACAACCTGTCCACACTGACGCTCCGCGCATACTGCGCGCCTCTTTGTGTTCGGGGAAAAAACCGACAAATTTCGGGTCGCTACGCGCAAGAGTTGCAACAATCTGTTCGTGCGCGTAGTAGACGCGGTTCGTGCGCGCAAGGCGTCTACACTATGGGAATTCTGTTACTTTACATGATACATTGCAGCAATGTGGACGTCAAATTCTTGCATTGCATGTTGCATTACATGTTACATTGCACCAATGTGTACCCGGCTTTAAGAAATTTTCATCCGTATCGTAGACATAAAACCTACTTTTTCGTTCATATAACACCCAGAACCAGTTGACTGCACGGTTGGCGCGGTGGCTGGGTAACCGGCTGCCGTGCAACGTGTAGCGGGTTCGATTCCCGCACGGAGCAACTCTTTGTGTGATCCACAAATTGTTGTTTCGGGTCTGGGTGTCATGTGCATGTGAAATTGTATGTTTGTAAACGCACCCACGCCACAGGAGAAAATCCTAATGTGGGGCAACGTTTTTTTTTTAAAAGAAAAAAAAAGAACCGGGGCAGAGCAATATATTGTAGATCATAATATACCTACAGTTGTTTCGTGTGGACATCGAACCCACGTGCAATCGATGAATAAGCTACCTTTTCATTAGATACATTATTTATGATCGTCGTCAAAAAATGCACTCATAATTTTAAATATTTTTTTGGGGTCAATGTACCCATGCAAATGATCTACCTACACATTATTATGCAAAAAATTCGTCGTCAAATTTCATAACTACTTACGCACAAGAACGCTAGTTTTTATAATTCACAGTTGTCAGTGTCATAGCTGTTTCTTTTTTTATAATTTATTTATGCAGTATTGTCCCAAAGATATTTAGCAATGATCTTTGAGTTAGAGGGAAACCGTCTAATAACGAGTAAAGTGTAATAACTTCCCTAATATTAATTTTCCTTCATAAATAGGTATTCTTTTCAGTCTTAAGATTATTCAGTCATTTCTGCATCAGTCCGTAACCAGTGTCACACAGTTATTGAAAATTACATCTATGTAATAATAATAAAATAAAAATCGTCACGTCTTTTATCTCCGAAAGGTAGGCAGAGGTGCACTCTATAGCACGTAATTCATACACCCACTATTCGCTGTTAATAAGTCCCAAGTAATAGGGGTTGAGCATGAGCATATTACCATATACCGAACACATTTCCAGACTCCGTACTACTATGAAAAATATTCCAATAACGGAATAAATCCCAGTAACACTTTGCCGCACGTGACGTCGACGAGACAGTCTATATAAAAAAAAAACCAAAAACCGAACAAACCCCAGCGACGCAGGAAACGAACCCGAACCCTAAACCCCTTTGCCGTCGCACATAGTACATGCGACTACTTTGCCAACGAAGCGGTCTATACAATAAACGTAACACAAAAAGTTACTCAATTCAGTTTTGGTTACACAATTACTTATCTAAACAATCTTAATGTTATATTACTCGTAATATTCGTATCTATTTTTAAATAATCGCTACACACGAGTGCACCGTAACAATTTGTATATTAAACAATTCTATTTATAACTGGACAAATGGCTGGACTGGTTTTCGTGATTATCTACTCGTT
The DNA here is from genome assembly GCF_023101765.2 of Spodoptera frugiperda. NCBI lineage: Eukaryota > Metazoa > Arthropoda > Insecta > Lepidoptera > Noctuidae > Spodoptera > Spodoptera frugiperda. The sequence goes on from NC_064236.1 coordinate 8,461,668, forward strand.
ACATACGTCTTATCATTGAACAATTAATTGTTATTAGGTATTTTTGAAAGTTAGTTATTACGCACTGTTCTAAGATGATAATGTTTTACTTTCAGATACATTCAATCGTTAACAAAAAAGTTGAAAGAAATATACCCGCTATATCAAGAGATGCCGTACACTCACGTGAACGAGTTTACTCTCGTCTACTATCCAGGACAGTTCAACTATAGAGAACTAGTTCCTTTGACTATAACATTTGTGGGACTGTTTCTCTACGTCTACTTCTCCGTTAGAAAAATAGAATTCATTCGATCTAAATTAGGCCTTGCCGCTTGTTCTGTCCTCACGATCGGTGGAAGTCTGGCCATGTCAATGGGCATTTGTCTTTACTTCGGATTCTCACTGAGTTTGCAAGGCAAAGAGATATTCCCCTACTTAGTGATTATCGTTGGTCTCGAAAATGTTTTAGTTCTGACTAAGAGCGTTACATCCACTGACTCGCGCCTCGACGTGAAGATCCGACTCGCTCAAGGTCTCAGTAAGGAAGGCTGGTCCATTACAAAGAATTTGCTAACTGAAATCACCATACTTACTGTTAGTTTCTTTACATTTGTTCCATTTATCCAAGAGTTTTCCATATTCATGATAGTCAGCTTAATATCTGATTTTTTCATTCAAATGGCATTTTTTGCTACTATACTCGGAATCGATGTTCACCGAATGGAATATTTTAAAGATCAAAATAACAAGTTGCATCTAAAGGAATATTTTAATGCAAATAACGCTCTAAATTGGAGATTCAGTAAGAATTACGTTGAAGAAAATAGTTTTTCGCCCCAAAGAATGACAAAGTCGAAATCACATCCGAGATTGAATGGCCTGGCTCACAACAGTCCGACAGATGTCGTAGCTAAAAGGAATTCCAGTCCGGGCCACCAGGACCACAGAGTTCCGAAACGAATCCGCCTGGTGAACATGTGGGCCAGGACGCGGTTCTTTCAACGCGCCTTCATGGTCTGGATGTTGGTGTGGATCTCGATGATAGTGTACAACTCCGGCGTCGTTGACTACTTCATCAGCAATATCGAGAAAACTGAAGCTGAAGTAAACAGGAGGAATTATGAGAAGAACGAGCCAAAGCAATCGGCATTCGTGTTCTACAACAGCAGCGATAGAAATCCTCTGGTGTTCCCGCCGATGCTAGATATCGACTCGGAAAAGAACGTAGTGGATGCAAATGACACTATTATGCTAAAACATTCACCACACTCGCGGCCGTGGTCGAGGTGAGAGCAAATTAATACATTATGTAGATATTACAGCAACGCATACATATTACTGTGCTCTTAAAGTCAATAAAGTTTCATAAGTCGAAACTTGTTATGTAGTCACTTTTTACATTTGTATATACGACGATTAAATGTGTTGGCGTAAACAAATATGCGCATGTCGTTAGACTGGTGACTGGTCTTGAGAACATAATAATATGTCTATCGCAATTATATCTAAATACAAGGGAACATGTTTGTCTAATATTCAACTATTACTAGTAAATAGACACTTATCTCGTTTCTGAAACTAATAACTGACATATTATGAATGAATCAGCGTTTCAATCATGCACCAATTATGATATTAAATGCTGTGATTGATCGTTAACCTTTTGGTCTTGCAAGTCAAGCACATGACATGTGGGTTGAGAATAAATTAGTTACAAGTCTGTAGTGATGTGGACTAGAGTTAAAAAAGTGCGACCAGCTACCGGGAAATCAGTTGTATCCTCTACATAATCCGCCTGTAAAACAGATCTACTATAGCAAGCTTGTTAAAGCCCATTCCTACATATTGTTATTGTTCTGAAGTGATCTGTGTGACGATGTGTAGTGATGAGTATATTCTGTAGGCTGTCTTCGCATCACTGGTCGGCGGTGTTATCTCACTATAACGAGTCGGTTGCTGGGCGGCATGTGGCGGTGTTACCTCCATTATTGGTGAGCCAACGCGTGGCTCCTGAACTGGCGGCTGGAGTACGGAACCCTGATGAAAGGGATCCACCGCCGCTGCGCTGGCAAGCTCTTGCAGCTGCGCTAGACCCCATCGATATGCTGCCAGGTAAACTTTACTTTCTTTACTTCAAATACTACCTATATTCAGTTCCATCAACATAATGCCAAATGGATTCATCTCTATGGGAGCCATTTTTTAAAATAATAATCCTTAATAATAAAATTGTTAAATAAAAATTAAATTAAATGAAAAGAAGTTTATGAATGACACAATACACAATTTTCATATAAATCTTCTGCCAAACTGCATAGCAATTAAGTTAGATATTTCAAAAAAATATTAACACAAACCATAGATTGGCTCGAAGACTTTGTAAAATTCAATTTGGATAAATATGAAGAAAGCGAACCTTTGTATAATGTCTTCACCAGAAGAATATGTTACATGAGTCCAAGAGTCAGAATTCCGACAAACTCATGATTCATGTTAGTCACACCATTTACAACAGAACTGTCACAAAAAGAGATAAAAACAATAATAATATATTACCTACATTAATTAATACTTAGGGGAAATTTATGAGACATAAACTCACGTCTCATAAATTTCCTCCTGCATCTAATATTTCCTGTTTTCCTGTGTTTAGAGTTCGAGATAATGGAAGGTAAAAGCCAGCCTCACGCGTGGGGCAAGGGCTCGGACCTGCCAATATATCCCACCACACCGATGGAGATCCTTCTGTTGGCCATCCTCTGCACGATCAGTGTCGCCGTCATCGCGTACATGATGGTCGTGCTTTACCGGTAAATATTGTTCTTTCTTTGCCTATAACTGTGTGAAAATGAGTATTTTCTATTTATAAACATGATGCCTAAGTAATAGATTATCAAATCGATACTGATAAAAAGTCATTAACATTGGAAAGACCTAACCTACTTTGGTTATGGTCGAAGTTTTGCAAAATCAGTCACAGAATTCAGGAATATAGTTATTCCTTCTTTCAAAGAAACCTGTATGATTTTAATATTTATAACTTCATTATTATTAAATAAATATAACAAAAATAATATTGACTACCACTTGCGTCATCTGGTGTCGTAGTTGTGAACTAATGATGTATGTAGATCTATGAATTGTTTAACTCCTGATGTATAATCTATAATAAAAGTCAGTTGATTGCAAACCGCCTATATCGTTTGATTAATTAACAGATGCGTGTGTTCTCGACATTACGCTGAGTGGCGAGCTTCGTGGAGTGATGATGATGAGTATCGGAAGATTGTGGCGAAACAACCTGCAGTACAGGTAAGGTTATGAGTCCCATTTAATGAGGTGCGAGCCCATTAAAATAATGTATTTAGCCTGGCGTAACCGTACAGGACCGTGATTAGGAAGTGTTATTCGTTTTGCAACTCTTTTTGACTCCTCAGGTGTCGCAAGCGTCCATGTACGACATTTTTTTATTACTTTTTTATGAAACACGCCGGTAATCGAGCAGACCTATTACCTGATGGTAAGCAATCACCGCCGCCCATGAACACTTGAAACACCAGAGGCGTTACAAGTGCGTTACCGGCTTTTTGGGAGTTAGGAATTTAAGGGTTGTTGTTCATTCATTTAATTAATTTGCAGTTGCAAAGTTATACAGTTGTTACATATAACTGGTTTGTTTCTAGTTGGTAATGGAAGCCGTCCCATTAGTCGTAGCTGGCCACAGTCAGGAGGTGGAGTGTTTGGTGACAGATGGAGAGAAGGTCGTCAGCTCCTGTCTGCAAGGAAACATCAAAGTGTGGGACTCACAGAACGGAGAGATTCTCACTAATATAGACCGTGGCGCGTGAGTAGCATTTTATTCTTACTTTAGGAGATCATTCTTACTTTAAGAGAGAGAGAGAGAGAGAAGTCGTTGTAACGTAGAAAATCACCAATGTATCGTCTAAGTCATTCGTCTCTGATCACATTTCGATCGTTATCTATTAAGACCTGTATAAGGTAGCTGCGGACTACCTAGCGGGTTTACAGGGGCTCCGGTTCGAAAAGCAGGAGTAAGAACAGGGTGGTTTTTAGTCAGTGAGAGTCTGACACTCCCTCTCGCATCGCCTAAGGCGAGAGAAGCCATTAGATGATTTTTCCCAAAAAAAAAGATAGTGGGATGTTCTATAAAAATTTTATACTACTTCTTCGCTAGTCGAAAAACTAGGCTTAGCGACTAGTCATAGAGCGGTTCTCACAACCATTCCGATAGTAATTATCTTGAGTTCTGTCTGCCACTTATCACACTAATTAATTTAACATGTCACCTGTCTTATCCGCCTTGAAATCTTATCTAATGACTAATTTTCGTTCCTGTTATTTAGTTTAGTTGACATTATCTTTTTTTGATAACATTTAATTGCTTTTGAAGTTCAAGTTCTCTGTAATGTCATTGTCGAATTATTTTAGAATTGTCCATTTTAAGAAACATCGGTGAATGACCAAATTACAGATTACTTATATCATTGCATCGTCAACTTTTAATGGTCAGAGGGCTTAGTACGAGTTTGTTTTACGATGAACGAGATCGAAACGAGAGCACGTTCGGCTGTTTGATTGGCCGGTGCGAATAAACCAACCAATCAGAGTGCCGAACGCGTTCTGATTTCGATCTCGTTCAACGTAAAATAAACTCATACTAAGGGTACTGGTCCTTTTGATCTTATCATTATTAGTCGCGCATCTGACGGCAATTGGTACAATAACGACAATAATTTCAAGGAAAACGATATATTATTACTTTATTACCTACAAGTTATTTAAAGGAACGTTTACATTTCAGCTTCTTCAAACTCCAGAAAGACCTATATGAAAAAGTATCGAAAAAACATAATTTGACGTACGAAGCAACTAAAGGTAAACACTCATTGTTTTTATAACACAACAACATTACATTTGTTGTAAAATTGCTCATTCAATAACGCAACGTCCTGCTTGAGCGATGTAGAAGTGAACGCGAAGCGGTGCGGTGACACGCGAATTCAACGCGATGCGGTGTGACGCGGTGGCTGAATCCTACGTGCATGTGAATCGTTTTGTTTCTGTTTTCGACATTATAAACCAAAACGTCACGGCACCGCGTCCAGTTCAAGCGAAAATATCAAGCCAATTGATCGCGTTCGCGCCGCGTCGCACCGAGCCTCTTCACATCCCCGTGCGGTTGGTGACGTAGGCTACGTCAATAGAGTTTGCGTTCGCGCCGCATCGCACCGTATCGCCTTTGCGTCTAGATGACTCACGTAGGACGTTGTGTAAGCAAAGTCGCAATTACAATCGCACTTGTGATATACAATTCCATAAAATAAGCTGAAGTAATAACAAGTTATTTTTGTTTTAGTAAATCACAATCCGGAACTGTTACCGAGAAATACAGAGGTAAGTACTCTGCAAAGCAACTACCGTTAAATTATTAACTGCTTACAAAAGACAAAGCCCAAAAATGTGTGGAGCACAAATCCAGAATCGATTAAAATCATTTATGTGTAGCAAGGTACAATATAAATATACTCGTAGTCATCGTATCGTCACGGGTTTTATCCCCGAAGGCTTCGGCAGAGGTGCACATTGCAGCCGCTGTACAATGTACATCCACTTCACCATCTATATAATAATGTAATAGGGGGTGAGCCTATTGCCATATACTGGGCACAATTACAGACTTCGAGCAGGCTGAGCAATCAAAAATAAGGCCCAGCAATACTTGGCCTTCGCGCCCTTCTACTTATATAAAAATTGTAATATTATGCTGCATGCTACTGGCCAGTTCGGTTATGGTTTTAGCCAGAACTAATAGCGTACTAATAGTAATATAGTCGTAAATATTTACGACCTCTTTTTTATGATCATTATATTGTTCATCAATTATTTTAAACGACGCCCTGCTATTTTGGGCTTTCTCCTTTATCTAAATAAATTTAGGAATTGTGGCACTGCCTGCATACCAGTCAATAGTACTTAAGTATGCATATTTTTACTTTTCTCATTTTCTTATAAAATCGTAGTACTTACTATTATTTAAGAGTAACAAAATGTTTTTGTTCTCCCACAGAATGTACATAGGCTACGTAAAGGGTTGAGCAGTTACTTGAGTGGCCTGCGGTTCAGGCCGGCGGGGCCGCGGGACTCGCCGCACCATCTCTCCACCGCCGAGACCACTAAATATGATTTCGCCAAAAATTACAGGTATTTATCTCTTTTGAATTTCACTATTACTGCTTTGTATTGAGTAGCTTCAGTATTCCGGAGATGAATAATGTACTATGTTTAATTTTCCTTAAGTATTTACAAGAATAGTTTATAATAATATACCCAGTCATATTAACCAATATTTTGTACTTACAGAAACTTATACTGCGGCGACCAACAAGAAGATTTATATAATTGTTACGAGGCTAAAGAAAATGTGGATACTAGTAATTTAAATATAAGTAATCAAGATATAATGAACAGTAGTGTTAAGAGTCGTGATAATAGTGATGAGAACATATTCGTGTTTGATTCAAGTGAACAATCTGTAAATAGTTTACGTAATAAGTCTAATAATAAGTCGACATTAAGTGATAGTGGGCCCACAGCAGAGGACGATAAGAGTGAGGACGTAGTGAGTAATCTGGATTGGAGAGGGAAGGCGATCAAAGAATCTCCTGTGTGGTGTATGGACTTTTGTAACGATCTTATCATACTCGGCTGTGCTGACGGCCGGCTCGAGTTTTGGGAGGCCAGTTCTGGGAAGCTCATGGTATGTTTACTCTCTTTTAGGTTCTTATTTTTTTTTTATTTCGTCACGTCCTTTATCCCCGAAGTGTTAGCCAGAGGTGCATATTATTGCACGAAATGCCACTGTATAATGTACACCCACTTTTCACAATTTATATTGTAAGTCCCCATGTACGTAATACATAGGTGGTGAACCTATCGCCATATACCGGGCTTGGTTTTTATTTCTCCTATTCTTTTCACTAATTAGTTTTTGGGGTCAGCTCTGAGTATAATTCAGATTCGACTGTATGTTATTATTTTATATGCAACGACTGCCATTTAGCTTTTAGCAAATACTCCTATACAAATCTTCAGACGTTTACAAACACAACGAAAATGAATTATCTAAACAGAAACACCTATACATGAGATTTCCACAAAGCACATTTTTCTTTTCATTCTTATATGTTAAAGATATGTTGATTCTAAGTACAAGTGTGTCTTTATACGTAAATATGTGTCGCAGTGCGTATGGTGGAGTATAGAAGCTCGAGGGGGGTGTAACTCTGCGGGCGCGACGCACGTGCGTGCGCTGGCGGGGGCGCGGCGCGTCTGCGTGGCGTCGCTGGCCGGCCACCTCACGCTACTGCGCCTCGACGCCTACAACGCAGCCTCCGGCGCACACGTCGACTGGCAGTTCAGCACCGCACATCGACGAAGTTAGTATTAAACTATTACCTTTTAATGACAATATGATTTCACCAAATATTCTTATTTAAATTTCCCTAAAATAGGAGCGAACGTGCATATAGGCAGTTGTAGCCTCATCTAGTTATTTAAGAGATTGGCGTGTAAAAGAGTTACATTGTGACCTATTTGCAAAATAAATATCATTTAGCCTGTATGCACCTTTGCTCGCATTTTAGCATGACTAATTATACGTTTAAATTGATCAATTACATAAAGCATCATTTATTAATTTATCACTAGAATCGAACCTGAAAACGAGACAACGCAATGCTAGCGCGGCGTTTGCACGGTGTCTGCGCAAGTTTTAAAATTCAATTTGGCCTGCCTGTGTTTCTAAACTAGTCTTTGGATTGATTGATTGGATAGGCCTATTTCTAAATACAGAATGAAAAAAATATAGTTAATTTAATTTAATGTGAATTGAATATGTTTAGCGCACAAACGCACGGGATCTGCCGGTTCCCTCAGAGTGGGATACGCGCCCGAGGGCGAGTCCACGCGCTCAAGGATGAGCTTCTCCTACGAGACAGATCTCAGCGACGGAGAAGGTAATGTTTTATTATTTACTAACAAACCAGGTGATTTCGCCACCAATGATGTTCCCTGTTTTCCTGCTTTACTCTTAAAATATTTCCTAAATTTTCTTTGCTATAAACCTCACGAAGCCTGAGACCTTTCCAACGAATGCAATATCGTGGAAATCGGTCCGTGCGTTCTGGAGATATAGCGTCAGGAAGGAAAACCCGACTTAATTTTATATTATTTCTTACAATGAAACAATACATATGAATACAATATAAACTGAAGATGATGTATGATAAGATCCATCGTAGATTAAAGTTTGTTATTTATACGACATACGAAAGGCCTCTATTTATTAATATTGTTTCAATAACACAGCTCATGTTAACCTACTAGCAAACATATTGAAATCACACTTAATATAGAGTACACAAACATTACAGAGGTGGTGTGTGTGCGGATAGCTCAGTGCCGGCCGCACCAGCAGCCCATCACAGAGATGCACTGCGAGGGAGGACGCATCGTCACGGGCGGACAGGATCATGTACTCAAGGTAACATACTATACAACTAGGGCTGATGCTTAATCCGGAGCTGCGGACTACCTAGCGGGTTTACCGGGGCTCCGGCTCGACAAGCAGGAGAAGGAACGGGGTGGTTTTTAGTCAGTAAGAGTCTGACACTCCCTCTCGCTTTGCCCTGGCGAGAGAAGTCATTGGATGATTATCCCCCCTGAAAAAAAAAAACATTCTGTACAACTATATTTAAAACTAACTGACCCGGCAACCTTCGTACCACCTCAATTTTTTTTCTCACGTTTTAAACCCCTTCCTGGACTTCCATAAATGATCCAAGACCAAAATTAGCCAAATCTGTCCAGCCCTTCTCAAGTTTTAGCGAGACTAACGAACAGCAATTGATTTTTATATATAGAGATGATGGGTTCCAATTTTACAAAATACGCGTGATTAGCTGGACTGATTTCGGTAATTAATTTATTGTCGTTTAAAGGAAAGGTTTTTACGGCAGAACTATTTGGAAAATTCACCTCAAAAATAGAGAAATTCCTACACTATAGATGCTGACGCGGGCCGCAAGTTAGGTTTGCTGTACAAAAACCTAACTTGCAACAACAGGCAGTCTACATATAACTAATACTTATATGTTACTTAGAAAGAATGAAAGCTGTCGACGACGCCTGCATTCGTCAAATGGATTTCTAGGCCTTATTTTAATTCCTCAATAGAACATTTTCGCAGCATCATGTTATGTGATCCTTGTGTATCTAATATCCCACGGCGAGTAACTGGAACGCGACTGCCAAACGATTATTTTAGGCTATTATTAGAACTTGTGACGGGATATTTACCAGGTTTATTCACTTTAATAAGTTTCCGATATTTCGGCACTGTTGCAAGCGCCATGATAACGGATTAACAGTTATTTAAAAAAAAATCTTTTAGGTATTATGGGAGTAAAAAAATAATCCATTTTCGAGGATTAAGTACATATGTTATGTTGTATTATTCTGCAGGTATTCTCGAGTGCGGACTTGAACCCGTTGTTCACGTTGCACGGTCACTGCGGGCCCATCACCAGCTGCTTCATCGACCACGCCACCCCGACTATCGCAGGGAGCGGCTCGCAGGACGGGCTACTATGCGTCTGGGACCTGCACACCGGTATGTAAAGCACAGATTATTTGAGATATAAGTAAAAATGTTGTAATAACTTTTTAGCGTGCAACCTCTTTACATTTTGTCTCAACCAATCTCTATTTAGAAACGCATTTTTTACACACACCAATAGTTGTAGAGAATGACGAAGGAGATTGGGTTAATTCATTCTAATTGCGTAACTTTAGCTATCGTAAAAACTCGTAAAATCTAAATTAGGCTATAACTGTCTCATTTTTAGAACAAAAACTTCATCTCAAAGTCCTCTTCGTCAAAGCTGTTTTTCGATTCCATAACTATTCACACATATTTCCAGTATAAAGTCGACTTTGTATGTAAAAAAATGTGTTTGTAAAATCATCTAACAACACAATGTCTGTTTTTATAAATAATATAGAAATATAGAATACTCTTTCTGCGATACAATAACAGTGAATATTAACCTTTTTAAAATTCTAGGTGCATGCCTGTACAGTATGCAGGCTCATGACGGTGCAGTGACGTCATTAGCATACACCGCCTCCTACGTAGTGTCAGCGGGTGCAGACGAACGCCTATGTATCTGGGATCGATTCCAGGGGCATATGCTCAACTCTATACATATAGTAAGTGTCTTTTATATTTATAACTGTCTTTGCAGCATGACCGCTCCAGTTATAGCAAGATCTGTGTACCCTTAGTATGAGTTTGCATTATGTTGAACGAAACGAAACGAGCGTGTTCGGCGTTCTGATTGGCCAGCACGAATGTACTAACCAATCAGAGCACCAAACGTGTTCTCGTTTCGATATCGTTAAACGTAAAGCAAACTCGTACTAAAGGTACACTAAGTAAGGCAAAGTATTATAGATGTTTACGAAAATCGTATGCCGCATTTTGCTGTAGCTTAGTCAAGCGCTAATTAAGTGTTACGATTAATTTGTGCACCATTTTCTAAAGGAACACCTGTAGAGAATGAATTTCTCAATAGCAAAAAAATACCTTTATCAAATTATTACTAAACGTATAACACGAATGTTTGTTTCCAGGGTCTTAACTACATGAGTCGTATGTTGCCGCTAACGCACACGATGCTGGTGATGGGAGATCGCAGCGGACTGACCGCGTACGATCTCAGCAGTGGGGACGTCATTCGACGAGTACTTCTAGGTAATACACCCGATAAATGTATTTATCTATAATAACGGATTTTACATTCTATAGCCCAGATATGTGTATGTACGAACAAATAAACAGTTATACAAATTGTATATTACCTTAATGGCTAGTCCAGGGTGCCTGTTTTTCACGTACAGTAAAACTCTCACCAGCGAAGACTCGAAGACGTTTTTTATCAAAGCAGCTAGATATAATTATATTATACATAATTTTGCTGCCATAGTTGTAAATTTTACAAGACATTTACTATGCAAAAGATACAAGGTTGCGGTAAAACTATTGAAAGGAAGTTTTTTTTTATTGGTTCAGTAATTAAAATATTTAAACTGAACCAATTTCATATCATTCAACACTTATAAACTATAATATTTATGTATCTAATGGATATACACAATGTATTGTTCCAGGCCAAAGTGACGGTTGTATCTTCGTGCGACAGATACTACCTTTGAAGGATGCTATAGTCTGCGACTACGCGAATCAGCTGCGCATCGTTCGCTTCCCCCTAGTATCTAGATTATGCGACATGAAGAACGAATAGTAATGTAAGCTATGTACACATAGTTGGCACATTGCTCGTGGAAACATACATCCATAGTTATATGTTGAGGCTAAAGGTGCGTACAGATTCACGGCTAACATCAACGATCTCGATCCAAAATCTTTGTGAAGAACGATTTTTAACAGAAATCATACAACAGACGTCAATAATCGATTATAGATCGATTAATCGATTATTGATATCTGTTGTATTAAAGATTTTGAATTGAAATCGATTATGGAATTCGGTCTTTAGTAACAAAAATTACTCATATTTTCACATTATCTAAGATTATTTTCCTGCAGCAACGTGTATAACAATACTGCATTCGAGTAACAATGTTATATTGTTATTACAATGTTGTGTAACATAACGTCCATTAGACATGCATAGAATATTTTGTAATGTTTCATAACATTCAGTGTCCACAATACCGAAATATGTTATTAATATGTAAGTTAAAGGTATAATCTGTAGGCACCTTGGCCTTATATCTATGCGATACAGCAACGATAGACTTGACAGTGTCTTACTAACTTCCATATACATTATCTTGTAGTTATTCAACAAATTGAAGCACAGCATTCATTTATGGTTAAACATTGTTCAGAAAATTCTAATGAAAAGTATATTTTGATCGGTTATTTTAATGCTTAGTATATTCTAATGTATAATTCCATTTGTCGAGAAATGCATTAATTATCTAATTCGTCATTCTCTTAAATGTTGTAATCTACTTTTTAACCATGGAAACTAATCTATTAAAAAAGATAATACCTACATAATTAACGTCTTTCAAAAATATTCCTATATTAGTATGACAATATGGACAGAATGGTAATTGTTTCCGATATATATTTACTTCTGCGTTAAAGATGAGCCTCTAATGACAATAATTATAGTCTGATGAAATACACGTTGTTAAGAAAAAGTCAATTTTCCATCAGTCTTTGAATAAAATTGTCAACTTTAGTCTGTTATACTGCAATCTGCAAAACACGGCCTATGAGACGGTTATTTAGACATATTATTATGTCCGAAATACTAAGTTCTATCTTTAAACGTCCACATTCTTTGTTATAGTCTATAACTAAACGAAATATTTGAAATGTACAACATTAAAACAAATATTGAAATGTAATAAGACGTGTCCTCAATCAAGAATAAATTGTTTCCACTTTTAAATCTATCAGAGTATCCAAACGTAATGATACTCTCGTTAATTACATAATTTAATTTTAGTCTAAGTTTTCGTATTTTTCTAGCCTAAGAGAAATAAGTATGATTTTGACGTAAAATAAGTTCTCGCAATTTCGTACAAAATTCATTGAAACGTTTAGTTTTGGCATTTTGAAAATTTATTTAATTTGGCTAGCTTGGGTACTTCCTTGCTGTCCAACCTTATTGTTATGTGGAGTCGTAGAGTCAGGTTTATTTCTTATGATGTTGAGGTAAGCTTTATTTGTGCATGTGAGGAAATAATGTTGAAACCTTTTAAATAACTATTTATTGTTTACAATTTAGATCATATACAGTTTATTCAAAACTGTTACTAAAGGCTGTTTTGATATCAATACATATTTATTTAATAAAAACTTATATTTTGTGTAAACTTTACTGTATTTTTTCTTACTCTACCTCACTAGAATTTTAATCATATAAAAATGGTTCTAAAGAACAACCTGTAGAATAAGCATTGCATCTTTCAGATGTATGCCTATCAACTTGCATAAAGTTGACTCCCCCCTGATGCGGTAAACAGTTTGACATCAGTCACATGAAAACCTTAAAGCATGATAATATCCCCCGCCTCCTTCCTCCCCTAATCTCATAATCACGCCCAGGCAAATGGTTAGCGTCCTCCTTGCAGGTGGAGTGACAATTTCGGAAATGACTGCAGATGATAGAATGCGACAATGCAGAAGCACGAAGCTCTGTTTCCATCAGTCGACAGAAATAGTGTAGGTAATAAGAGTAACTCTGAATCGACCAAGACATAAAAATAACAATAGATACTTTCATCATTGCTCCTTCTTATTGCAGTCGCTTAAAAGCGCAGGTGGTCAAGGAATGGTTAAACAAAGAGCAAAAAGATTACCTACGCATAATAATATTTAAAATTAGGTATTACAAAGCATTCATTTGATACATATACACATTATAGGTAGGTATGTAGGTACGTATTTGTCCGGTGCGTCCAGGATGCGACGCTGCGCGGCGGTCGCATCTCAAGATGACATGCGCTGCGCTGCCCCACCCTGTTCCGAGCATCTAATCAATACATTCGCACGCAAATTTGCCTGCGGCGGATGGACTCGACGTAGTGCGCCTGTGTCAATTTATGACTTGAGACAACAAGAGCATACAGGAGGGAGACGACAGATTGTAATCTATATGCATTTCACTCTTAAGGGTTCCCAACTTAAAAATTTACCCGGTATGGTGGGACTTTAATTTGTTTCGTTTATTTATTTATTTACGAAACTTCTAAACTGAAATGAGTATCTACTTTAAAATCGTAGGTATTTTCTACCAGTTGAACCTTTGAATAATCTAGAAAAGTATTAAGTTTTAACGGCGGATACAAGTAGCAAGCAACCAATCGACAAAGAACATCCAATCCAAACCTTTCAAACATTTTATAATTATATTATGTACCTTATGAAGTAAATTCAAATAATTATAATATTGGCACATAATATCCACATACAGACTGTATTTACAATTCATAATATTTAAGACTAGCTACTTCCGCGCGGTTTCACCCGCTCTGCTCGGTTCCTATTAATCGTAGCGTGATGTTTTATAGCCTATAACCTTCCTCGATAAATGCGTTATCCAACACAAAAATAATTATTTAAATCGGACCAGTAGTTCCTGAGATTAGCGCGTTCAAACAAACAAACTCTTCAGCTTTATAATATTAATAATAAATAATAATAATAAATAATATAGTAAGTATAGTATAGTATAGACTGGCTACTTCTGCGCGGTTTCACCCGCTCTGCTTGACTCCTATTGGTCATAGCGTGATGTTTTATAGCCTATAGCCTTCCTCGATAAATGCACTATTCAACACAAAAAGAATTATTTAAATCGGACCAGTAGATCTGGAGATTAGCGCGTTCAAACAAACAAACAAACTCTTAAGCTTTATAATATTAGTATATAATATTAGTATATTAGTATATCATATTAGTATAGTAGCGTGATGTTTTATAGCCTATAGCCTTCCTCGATAAATGCACTATTCAACACAAAACTAATTATTTAAATCGGACCAGCAGATCTGGAGATTAGCGCGTTCAAACAATATTAGTATAGAAGTATAGATTTTCTATGACCATATTTCAGTTCCAATATCAGATTTACTTTTTTACCATACCTCATTGATTCGCCAAAATTCTATGGATCTGTATCGCATAATTACTTTTTTATTGAGTTGGACCCAGATTTAGACCTATGAAATTTAAAAGATATAATATCTAGCTCTAAAGTTTTTATCAAAAAGAATCAAACGAGTCCATACTCGATTATGTATTGTGTTGTTTGTTATTGTTTACCATCTAAAAACAACGTACTTACTTACTCGTCAAGGCTATTCAAACATACCCAAAACCCAATGTGGTGGTGTCGTTTTAATAACAATTCCTACAGGCTCTGGTTACTTTCCACTCCATTAACAGATTAGCGTCATGTCATTATCATTATTTTATATATGGTCGCATGATTTACGTTTGTTTGCTTCAAATAGAGCAAGGTCCCAAAGCTGCCGAAGGTCCGTCCTGTTGAGCCGTTGAATAATTTTTGCGTGCCATTACAGATTTTGTTTCAAGTTAAATACCTACAGATGAGCAATTTTTCTATAACAATCAGTTTTTACTCGAGTATTTATTCAGGAAACTGGATAAATATTCAGCACTAGCTGTGCCCGCGACTTCGTTCGCGTGGAATAGTTATTTTAGGCATTATAATTATTTTTGCAAACAACTTTCTCAGCTTCATAAATTATAGGTAGCTGTTACCCACGGTTAATTTGTGCATTGAAAATTCGTGATAGCACTGGATTATGATTTATACATTGTCAGTATTTATCCCGAAAATAGCGCATTTCGAAAGCTAAATGACACATAATTAATCATTTATTTTATGAAACAAGAACAATTTTATTCTAGGATATAAAGTAAGGGAAATTTATTTTACAAAATTGGTAACACTAGTGCGCTTGTTATTGATTGATTACATTCTGTTGTTGGTCAATTCAATCAATAAAACATCCCCTGTCCATTATTAAGTGAAGTAACTACGGGCGAGGTGCGCGCGTGCCCCGCGAATTAATACAAAATATATCACATTTACATAAAATTGTTAAGTAGTGGTTGCAGTTTTGTTATTGAGGTGCCAGCAAAGACCAGACAGAATTGCAATTGGCAAATATTCCATCTGGGAAATAGGATACGGAGGCAGTTGAAGATACAGCTATGGCTTGACCAGGACCAGATCAGGAAAAACCGCCAGGACCGGAGGAAGTACCAGGACCGAAATGGCCGTTGGTTCCACAAGGTTTACCACCTTCGTGCTCATCAGTGTCACGACAGTATTCACTAAGGCCTGAACCTTCACCATCTCCATTGCAGCAGCCCCTATCATAGTGGCAGCAAATAAGGCAGCTTCCAACTTCACAAGCACATAGACGCCCACCAGCCATTACAACCATCTAGGAATTTGAAGTTCCCAACACCAGCATAACTCCATCAGTTTAGCAGCACTAGAACAATTAGGGTAAGTAGTCTTGGACATGCTTATACAAATGTAACGGGAAACACCAAATACTATGTATTTGGTCAAGCAGTTGCAAGCGCTATTGTCCGAGCAAGCAAACTCGGGTTTCATTCCTGATCTAGCAATAGTTCAGTTGTCTTATGCGGAGGATTTGCCTTCAACACTTATCTACTGACAGTTGAAGCATTGCTAATTTTTGAAAATTCAATAATAGTCTGTATGGTGATATATGGTAGCCTGGAGGATTAAGATGCCCGCTTCTCACAGCGAGGGTGCGGGTTCACATCACCAGTAACATACGGTGAAGGAAAATATACTGAGGAAACCTTCTTTCTAATAATAAGTTTAAAATAAAAAAAATCTCATATTGTCTCTGTGTGATAAGACTTGGCTCAAGCCAGCCCAGCAGTGGATTTTTTTTGCATGGATATGTGCGCCTCTGCCTATACCTTCAGGGATTGTCATCATGCTGTTGTTTGTGTGGTGCCTGTCATTATTATGTATTGGTAACTACATGAAATTTTAGGCAATGGATACTTCAGACATTGTTGGTCTTAATACACACTTTTATTACCTACTGCATGCAATCTACATTCCTCTATTACCCTTATCTAAGTTACTCAAGCATTATTAGGCTCTATTTTCCATTATTCCATACAATTTTCCATGTGAGTGAATGTATGAGTGAGTGAATGTGTGATTGAGTGTGTGAGTGAGTGAGTGAGTGAGTGAGTGAGGTATTGAATGTGTGACTGAGTGAGCGTGTGAGTGAGTGAGTGAGTGAGTGAGTGAGTGAGTGAGTGAGTGAGTGAGTGAGTGAGTGAGTGAGTGAGTGAGTAAGTGAGTGAGTGAGCGGGTCAGTGAGCTAGTGATTGAGTGAGAGAGTGCGTGAGTGAGTGAGTGAGTGAGTGTGTTAGTGAGTGAGTGAGCGAGTGAGTGAGTGAGTGAGTGTGAGTGAGTAAGTGAGTGTGAATGAGTGAGTGAGTGAGTGAGTAAGTGGGTGAGTGAGTAAGTGGGTGAGTGAGTGAGTGGGTGAGTGAGTGAGTGAGTGAGTGAGGGGCGGGGAAACTATTGAAAACTTACATTTTAGCACTTGATAATGTATGTATGATATTTTTTTTTTCAGCAAACCTTGCGCCGAAGCATACACTCAAAATGTTACCTAAAGAGTAAGTAGTATATTCTTTAAATATGAATACTCAGGAAATACCTAGTTAACTTTGATCAGAAACTGGCTTACAGCATTATATTTGTGTGTAATGTTTCAGTGAGTACACACAAGATTCGCGGCCACCGCCGCCGCCGCCGCCGCCGCCTCCACCTCCGCCTGAGCCTGCCCCGCCGCCGGCGCCACCGCCTGCGGCCAACCTGCCGCTAGTAGGTGAGGCCGACCTGCCGCTAGCACGTGAGGCCAACCTGCCACCAGAACCTGCGGCCATCCTGCCGCCGGCACGTGAGGCCAACCTGATGCCGAGCGGCCACTGATGCCAGCACGAGCGGGGCCCAACGTGATGCCAGCACAAGCGGCCAACCTGATGCCAGCACGAGCGGCCAACCTGATGCCAGCACGAGCGGCCAACCTGATGCCAGCACGAGCGGCCAACGTGATGCCAGCACGAGCGGCCAACCTGATGCCAGCACGAGCGGCCAACCTGATGCCAGCGCGAGCGGCCAACCTGATGCCAGCACGAGTGGCCAACCTGATGCCAGCACGAGCGGCTAACGTGATGCCAGCACGAGCGGCCAACCTGATGCCAGCACGAGTGGCCAACCTGATGCCAGCACGAGCGGCTAACGTGATGCCAGCACGAGCGGCCAACCTGATGCCGGCACGTGAGGCCAACCTGATGCCAGCACGTGAGGCCAACCTGATGCCACCACGTGGGCCCAACGTGTGGCCAGCACGAGCGGCCGACCTGTGGCAAGTACGTGCGCACATACATGTGTCACCACGTGTGGCCAACTTGGTGCAAGCACGTATTAACAACGAGTTAGCAGAACGTGCGGCCACCCTGCGTGCGCGTGCGGCCAATCGGATGCAAGCACTTATGGTGAACCTGCCGCCAGCACCTGCGGTTAACCCGCCGCCAGCACCTGCGGTCAACCCGCCGCCAGCACCTGCGGTCAACCCGCCGCCTCCGCGTAGACCTGCGCCGCTGTATCTGCCTGCCAAAAGACCAGCATTTGGCTTAGAGGGTAAATATTATTAATAGTACTAGGTACTATTATACATATATTACATATGTTTAAAATGCAGATAGGTACCTAAAAGAAAATCTAATACATGTTTAGAGAGTTTTCAGAATTTCCCTACTTTTAAATGAGCTCGTTTAGGAAATTTGAACCTAGAAAGAGAAACCAAAAGATTAAGATTGCAATATAATTTGTAATTTTTGAGACAGTCTGGTTTGTCTTTTTGTAGGCTTTTCGAGAGTGGGCAAATTCTTTATACTCTTCATGCTTTTTTTATTCTTCATGCTTGGCGAATAACCAATGGCAATAGTATAAGAGAAATATTTAACAATAATTTTATTTAGCAATACTGTTCAGGCAATGTAGGTGAGGATTCCATTGTAGGTAGCTGGATGCATCAATATTTGAAAGTTGATTGCGTTTAGTTTATAGGCACTTAGATAAGATATTTTTTGTCGCTTGGCGCCTATTTTGTTATCTTTCTCACAGGAGCGGGATCAAAACGGAATAGGACGAGCGACCCGGGCGAAGGCCCTAGCGACAGATCTAACAGCTTTGCAATATTACCTAATAATATTTAATTATTATCAAATTACTTTGTGACCATGATAATTTTAAGGTTTCATTTATTAATGAATTCATATTTTCATTTTATACTGATTTTTTTTTGCTTTATAATACTTCAATGAGTTAACGAGCGAATTTCCTGGCATTTTGATTGCCATTGCAATTGTGGAGAAGCGAATTTATAATATTGTTTTTTATAATTGTGTATTTAGTAGGTAGGTAATTACATACACACCCTTAGTACGAGTTTGCTTTACGTTACTACATACAGTACCCTTAAAATCGTACTAAGGCCTCAGGTGAGAAAGGTATATTCATATGCGGGTAAAGCGCTATAAGTAACAGCAGCCCCTTATTGGTGATCGATGATGATTATTTAAAAGTATTGTTCGTGCAAATCGTCCAATCTACAACTATCTTCAATAGCGCACGTAAAAATATTAATAAACCGACTTCAAAAAACGAGGTGCGATTGTCTAGTGTTTGGCTGAACCGATTTTGATGCGGTTTTCAGATTTATGAGAAGGTTTTACAGTTACCTATTACCCTGACCTGAAAAAATTGAGGCGGTAAAGAAAATTTAAAGCGGTTCCATATTATGTTTTAAAAGTTCTATATTAAATTAAAATGTTGACATTTGTATCCTACCCACAAAATGGAGCTTTAATCAACTACTAACAATGCCCACCTAAGAATAAAAACAGAAACCTGTATTTTTTGACATTTCGAAAAAAGTAAAGAGTTTGACTAGTTGACCTCGTCCCCATTGGTATACAGTACCTCTACGATGAGTTTGAAGCAATAGTACCTATTTGTCGGTAATCGCTAGCGACGACGTAAATTTTTAGTATGGCCAATTTTAGTTCCACATGTGACCGGCAGAGGCGTTGTAAAATATGACATACAAAAACGTTACGTTGTCGCTAGCGACTATCGATATTGCTTCTAAAGCTCCGTACTCACGTACGGTATTACTCGACAGAGCTAAGCTGTCGAGTAAAACCCATAACTTGAGCTTTTGTCCACACATTCAGTATTGATCTATCGAGTGAGGTCCACTGTTCAGTATTCGCTGAACAATTTGAGCCAAAGGATGACGGTGCTTCGAGTAGGCTCGAAGGAAATTACTTTCATTTAATTCCATCGAGCCGGCTCGATGCGAGCCATCGAGCCATGAGTTTTGCGGTCCACACGTTGATTTTTACTCGACTTCGAGTAAAACTATCGAGTAATACCGAATGTGAGTACGGACCGTAACTCATGGTAGAGATACTGATGCAATGTAAGTAGTATGCAGAGGAACTTTTGGCATAGATGCTGTGCGATATTATCAGTCTGCAAACTATCCCATTGCTGGCCAAATGCTTCTCACATTGACAAGGTGTATGCATGGAATACCATGCTTTCTCAAGATGGACTGACGATTTCAAACTACAACAATTATGAGAATTACAAATTAAGAAACAGTTATACTATTTAACATTTAAAACTGCGTTAAGAAAATCGACTTCTAAAAAGCAAAAAATATGATAAAATTGTATACAGCTTAAGGATGAGGTATATTAAGGTTCCAATGAATAATTTTGTTTAAAACTCGTGGCACCGACTTTCAGTACGTATGACAAATCATAGATATTTTTCATACCTCGTTGATCGAGTGGTCGTAAGTGCAACTGCCGAACAAGGGGTCTAGCGTTCGATTCCCGCATCCGGCAAAGCATTACTGGGTTTTTTTCGGTTTATCAAAAATTTTTCAGTGGTAGCACGGAGTCTGGAATTATGCCCAGTATATGGCAATAGGAACTTATAAGGCAAATGGTGAAAGAGTTTGGATATTGTATAGCGGCATTAAGTGCCATAATGTGCACCTATGCTTAACCCTTCAAAGGTAAAAAAGTGTGACGTTGGTATATTTTTCACTTCTTAGAAGTCTGCTTTTTAAACGCACTTTTTGAATTTTAGAATCATAAGATTTTTACATGTTTGTGGGCTCTTATATCTGTTCTCCCGCGAGCTAGCTAAAAGTTATACTTGCAAATAAAGTATAAGGGTCAATTTATACTAGCACAGAGTCGAAGCGCATCGAAGCGTCTTTCCAAAACTGAACATAACAAATTCAACCTTAACTTCACAGCGTAACGCACACATTACTTCTGAGATTTTAAACAAGACGCGCGCATTCGTCGAAATTCGCGCGTCTGCGCGAGAACAACGCCTCGACTCTGCGCTAGTATGAATTGACCCTTACGCTTTGGAGTTAAGGTTGAATTTGTTATGTAAATTACATAGACGCTTCGATGCGCTTCGATTCTGCGCTAGTACCTATAAATTGAACCTAAGTTGATAAGTCTCTTTGAAATGACTTATATTATCAACACTGTTGGTTCAACGTTTAGTAACCACATGATCTTTTGCTTTGGTAATTAAAGAATCGTGTTGCTATACGTTTATTTGATTTTGTTATATTTTCAGCAGGGTGAGAAATAGACCATGGCTGGATGAAGCAGAGAAAGATATTCCGATCATTTTGGACGACAACAAAAATAACTGTAAATACCAACGGATACGATTTATTGGCAAGGTAAGATGTTCTTATTAACCGACTTCCTTATAATTTATTGTTTATTTTGTACAGGTTATAAATAATATACAAGGTATTCTAAAATTATCTGCCCCGGCTTTAATGGTGGGTAGGGTTGTGTATGAAGATTACAATACTGAAAAAATACGTTTTTGAAGTCAAATAAACATTGACTCTGCTTTGCATAACGTCGTTCATAAATACATACGCAGGATGTTATGAAAATAACCAAAAATGGATAGCAATTGTTTTCATTGACGAAGCGACAATGAAAGAGATTGCACTTACATAACAAACTCACATTCGTATGAAAAAAATGCTCTTAATCTTTAATACAATATAATAATTGTTTACAGTTTAACGTGAATTTTATTAACATAGTCTTAATGAAAAATATATATACTATAGGTTTCTATTACAATTGATAGGAGATAGATTATTTATTTGTTGGTAATATTTAGTAGTTATAGATATAGATAAACGGTAAAAAACCTTAACGCTTGTCCCCCCAAATCCAACCATTCGTCCGAATCGACCATCTGATATTCCGGAGGTTATTATGATATTAAGATGTATTTATCTGTCTAAAATATTGTTATGCATGCACATTATTATTCTTTTTAGAATTGATGTGTGAAGACATCAGCGCTTTTTGGTATTAAATCGTCATTTTTGTATATTTTAGGGTGGATTTGGGATTTGCTATAAAATAAGAGAAATGGCCACAGACAAAACGTTTGCGGCTAAAGTCATAGCCAAGAAAATGTTGACGAAGGTAACACTGAAAAAAGCATTAAAAAGGGAGATTGAGATCCACCGGCCGCTGACCCATAAACATGTGGTTGGATTCCACAATTCTTTTGAAGATATGAAAAATATTTACATAATCCTCGAATATTGTTCAAGCCGGGTGAGTATTTTGAACATTGGACGTCATTGATTATACTATCATAATATGTCTTAATAATATGGACATGGAATTGCACTTTATAATGGTACAATAACAGTCCTAGTGATTGCATTAGGACTGTTTTCAATTTACTTATATTTATTGCGGTTTTACTATTTACTTCTCATAATTTCAATTAATATATGTCTATTTTTTACAGTCATTGTTGGACCTGCAAATAAAAAGACACACCCTCACAGTGCCAGAGTGCCGGTACTTCATTTATGAAGTACTGCAAGGAGTATTATTTTTACACCAAAGAAAAATTATACACCGTGACTTAAAACCAGGAAACATTTTCCTAAACGACCAACTCCATATTAAGATAGGAGACTTCGGGTTGGCTACCAAATTCAATGCGAAGGGTTGGTATTTTATTTATTATTATATAACTTCAACATTTTGCATGTACATAGTGAAGCTACTTGAGCTTGTTGATTGCTGCTGATATTCAACATACTTATTGACTTTTAATAACATTCTAATTAATTATTTTGTATAATGTTACAGATGATAGGACACAAACATTTTGCGGGACGCCAAATTACATGGCCCCAGAAATGATGTCGGCCAGGGGACATTCGTTTAAAGCCGATATATGGAGCATCGGCTGTATGTTGTATACTCTACTTGTTGGCACACCGCCTTTTGACGGCGCCGTGGTCGAGAACACATATACGAACATCAGATCTTGTTATTATAAGTAAGTTTTTCCTATTATGTAACCTAGTCACCGATATCTATCATGATAGGTATATACTCTCTGTGAACGTAAGACACAGCGTCCTTGGTCCGCCAAAAATCTCAATGAAGGGAAGCTATACAAATTAGTTTGAATCAAAGCTGATGAGTAAACGATGCTCAGCTGTGGCTACCTCTAACTACAATTAGGTATGATAGAGAACCAAAGACCAATAACTAAGCATTCGAAACGGTTTTGGGCTTATTATGCACAAGCGGGCACGGACCGGTTCTTACGGCCTAACAAAGACTGATGGCATAACACTATCTGTTTCTTCTTTCTCAAAGAAAGAGAAACAAAATGGGACCCATTTCCATAGCCCAGATAATACATGCAGGACTTACGAGCTTAGAAGTTACTTTGAAATGTACCAATATTGATACCTTGCTTGATTTAAAATGGCCACGACGAAATACCTTTTTTCCAAATCTGCTTCGTCTGCCTATCACTGCATATTTACACATATTTGCAAAGGTACTGATTTATTACATTGTAGTGATTGCATTTAAAATTTATCTTAAAAAAAATATATTCAAATAAATAAAATTTAGTTTGATTACTTATCTATACATACGTAAATAAAACTAGAAGTTTATTTTCACTTCAAATTCAATAATTCGTATTCAATAAATATTAACAAAAGTTAATAGTAGGGGTTACTGGGGGGTATGTGTTACTCGTTACTAGATAGATACCGAACCCAAAAATCAGTGAATGAATCAGACAGACAAAGATATCTTTTTTTTGTCTGTCTGTCTGTTTGTATGCTCAAGCATCACACAAAAGTCATCGGTCCGGTTTCGATGAAACTTGTTATAATTATATTTTAACATCCTGGGCATTACACTGGATAATTTTTATCCTAAAAATATACACGCCGGCAATGCCATTGGCAGAAGCGAGTTGGTGAATAAAATAAAAATAACTAATATTAATCAAAAGTTATCGTTTTAGAATACCATTGTCGGTTCACGAGGAAGCAGCGTCTCTCATAAAAATGGCGGTCCAGCGAAGTCCGGGGCGAAGACCATCGGTGGACAAAATGCTGAAACATGAGTTTATTCATTCCAGCTTCCGACCTATCTCCCTGCCTAGGTGCTGCTTCTACACTAGCCCCAAAATCAATGAACTAGGTAGGTTCAAAACCTCTTACCACCTCGCGACACCTTGTGTTGTGTAGTTGTGTCTGTATATTCTTCATGTCGTTTGACTAATATTAAGATAGAAGATATTATTAGTATTTTATTATTAATTAATTATGTATAATATTTACTTTGTTACACAGACTTCGTAAAGATCGACGAGCCACGCAAGAATAAACCAAATCCCGGGCCACCAGCCAAAAAAAATGAGCGTGGCCGAAAAAAATATAAATGTGATGCAAACTCAACTTACCGCACTACTTGGTGCGGACTTTAAAAAGGTATAAATAATTATACACGACATTAAGTGTTACTGTTTCTTCTTTTTCTTTTTTCGCTCTTCCTTCTGTTGTTGAAACAACTAATTGCATAATTATAATACCAACCTACTTCTTTACAGATTAAATGCCGTACTTCTTGCTTACCCGATGAACTAAGCGAACCCGCGGCGCCGCCGTTGGTGTGGGTGTGCGAATCGGTTTTGACCCCAGGTGTTGGCTTTGGATATACTCTGAGTAACAAAACCTGCGGAATGCTATTTGAAAACAACACCAACATATATATTAATGACACCGAAAGGTGAGTATGACTTGCTTACAAATGGTTCGTGTGCTTACAAAGTTGGCTGATGCTATTTTCCCCCTAATGTTAATTTTTCGTACGCAGGAAAGTCTATTACATCAACGAACAGGGACTGCAAACAGAGTCGCCGGTAGGTCCTATGCCAGGAGACCTGCCCTTTCCATTAAAGTTAAAAGCGGGATTGATATTAACCAAGTACATGTCTCGTTTAAAAGGTAATGGAAATGTAGTAAATTTTGAAATGAATCAGAATTTACAAAATAAAATAACATGTTAAGAAATAATGGTGTCTTCTTCCCTTGCAGGTAGACGTGCAAGACCAAATACAGCGTATGTAATAAGGGCTTATAAAACCTCAGAGGCTACTGTAATGCTGTTCAGCACGAGAAGCCTTCAAGTAATTATATTATAATGACAATTTAAAGCCAAAAGCCATGGCCCGCCACTATTGGCAGAATCAAAAATTAATCCAAGTTTTCTCTCAATGCTTAACTCCAGATTTTCTGTCAACAGATGGACTTTAACGACAACACGAAGTTGATTATATGTCCGAAAAGGACAATTTTGTATGGAGAAGAAAATTTAAGAGCATTCCGCTTCCGCACAATCAAAGAGCACGGCTGTCCGCAAAGTCTCAGGGACAAGCTGAAATATGCCCTAGAGGAACTGAACAAGCTTGCAACTAAACCAGACTAGACACAACAAGTTAGCCCATCGGGTACATATCACTGAAGTATATTTAAGTATACGTCCCCGGCACGAGCTATGTCCAGATATTCCGTAG